>NC_135389.1:6175167-6325167 GCF_051989625.1 Stigmatopora argus | reverse complement strand
AAAAAAAAGTTGTAAATTGCCCTTAATTTTCACTGGTCGCTAATCAATATGAGGGCCCTCTTGCCCCCAAATAGCCAGCTTTATGTTGAGAAGCCTGCCTCAGTTGATGTTCATCAGATATTTTAAAATGCCACAGAGTCAAAGGAAGCTCCTCAAATTCAAGGTGAAGTCGTCAACTTAACTACGGGCTGAGTTGAAAAGAAAAATGGAGGACAACTGGCTGAGCTCTTCGTTTTGGAGTGGAGGAGTGTTTGGTCCATTCAAGGAGCAAATAGGTTGTCTTCTGTAAGAGTCTTCCCTGTGAATGGAGGAAGAGGAGTGGACCATTGAGGAGGAGTAGCCCTCTTCACCCTCCATGCTCTCATCTGTGTGCATTTGTAGGCGGAGTCAAGAGGTGACACAATATTTATACTCAGATTTACTTTAAATTACAGTCGTTTATTTTGCATGCAGCATTAGAGGTGCATCAATGAGGGTTTTTTTTTTAAATCTAGAAAACACACATTACATTTCAAAACCATTGCAATGCAAAATCATCTCAATTAAAGATTTAAATATTTACTTGGATAATTATTTGAGTTGCAAGATCAATGTGAGTTCTAAAAGTTGCTGTGATAAATAAATATAAAGCAACTACATCAATATTCACAGTCAATCGCATATTTCACATGCAAATATACACTAAAATTAGGAATATTATTATCATCCATTTCATGAATTTCCTATTTTTTTTAATCCCCAATACATGCAAAACATTAAAAACGTCCTTGGAATTATGAAATACATGAGTTCTGTCATCCTTGCCATTACAAATAGAAATTCATTCACTTTTTTTTCAAAGAATAAGCAAACTATGCTTAGAAATAACTAGATTACACTAATTAAAATTCTACTGTAAGAACTTGATGTTGACTTTATGCATTTTTCCCACTCCTTTTCATTTTACAGAATGCAAAATTAAAAATACATAAAACTGTGAAATGTTCATGTAGACGTGTGCAGTGCTTCATTGGGCCAAGTTTGTTAAGAAAATTATATCTTTTGCACTGTGATGCATGCATTTGCCAAAGAGTCACGCAACCAACTAAAATTAATTCATTCATTTTCTGTTCCGCTTATCCTCACTAGGGTCACAGGGGTGCTGGAGCATATCCCAGCTGGCTTTGGGCACCAGATTGGTGGCCAGCCCATTGCACGGCTCAAGGAGACGGACAGCCATTCACACTCACACTCATACCCAGGGGCAATTTAGTGTGTGAGTGTTCAACCAGCTAATGCGGCATATTTTGGGTATGTGGGAGGAATCCGGAGTACCTGGAGAAACCCCACGCAAGCCCTGGGAGAACCCTTGATCTAAGAACTGTGAGGCCGACACGCTAACCTCCTAAAATTAAATTGTGAAATAAAATTCAATAAGTCAATTTTATGGCTTTTAGACCTTGACAGTTACTAGACCAAAAAGGCATGTCTGGTTGTTCCTTTGCATATACGAATTGCTTAAGTGGAAAGAAGTAGTACTTTCACTTCCAACATGGTCAATAGAAGGCCTATTCAAGGATTCGTGCATTGTGGAAACTCAAAATAAATATGTCTAACTAAATCAATAAAACTAATAAATAAATTCATTATTAATAAATTAAAAATATTCCCCCTAATCCCAAAAACATGCATGGTAGGCTGGTTGAACACTCTAAATTGCCCCTACATAAATGCTCGTTCGTCTTTTTGTGCTCTGCGACTGGCTGGAAACCAATTACGTAAGTGTACTCCGCCTACTCACCATAGTTGGCTGGGATGGAATCCAGCACCCCCGCAACCCTTGTGCGGATGAGCAGTACAGAATATGGATGAATTAATCAATTAACAAGCGACATCCTTGGTAAAATTCACAATTTGTCCCGAGGACATTTATAGGTGAGTTCCGTCCGGCCCTCTGCTTAGGAGAGCAAGGTGGTTGCCTAAGGCGCTAACGGAGGAGGCACCAAATTGCTTTAGAGCACTGTGTCAAAGTGGTGGCTCGGGGGCCAAATCATTTTGTGCGGCCCAAGAAAGTAAATCATGAGTGCCGACTTTCTGTTTTAGGATCAAATTAAAATGAAGAATATAGATGTATATTAAATTTCCTGATTTCCCCCCTTTTAAATCAATAATTGTAATTTTTTATCCATTTTTTTCAGTTTTTAGTTCAAAAATCATTTTGTAAAATCTAAAAATATATTTAAAAAAAGCTTAGATAAACATTGTTTTCGATCTATAAAAAACTGAATATTCAGGGACTTTGATCCAGTTCTTTTAATCCATTTATGAAAAAAAATCTAAATATTATATCTAAAATGGTCCGGCCAAGGTGAAACCAAGTTGACGTTAAAGCTGACACCCCTGCTTTAGAGGGAAAATTTAAATGGGTAGGGATTGAGAGGGAGTGGGTGGGAGATGTCCTGCCTGGGTTTCCACAGATTTTCAAACAATTCAAAATATAGATAACCACAAGAAGACAAAATGAACTTAGTACAAATATCAAGTACATTTCAATAGGACACATATAAAAGACATTATATAGTAACGATTTTCCAAAATGACTTGTGGTCATTTTCCGTGAGTCAGATCATGACCTGGCTTCATGAACTCATGTTCCTCCTTTTGTTCCCATTGTGCTCTTGATGACATTGAAAGATCCCGAGAGAGATTTTGCATCAGCTCACTGTGTTAACGGCATTGTCCTAAATTAATGTTAATCATAAAAATATCGTTAGCCTCCTATACAGCATACAACCGGTTAACCCCCCCCGTGTGTCTTTAACAAAAAAATGGCTGAGTGTTGAGACCTACCGTATGCATGCATGTATATTTATGTGTATGTATGTATATATGTGCTAAGCAACACGCTTATTTATTTATATATTTATTCATGTATTTATTTATTAACTTACTTTTACCTATCTATTTATGTCTAAAATGCCTTTCCTATTCCTGCATCCTCACCCTCTTGCTACTGTGACAACAAAATTTCCCGAATACGGGATGAATAAAGTTATCCAATCCAATCCAATCCAATTACATCCATGCAAGTTAAGTGCAGTGTTTATCCCCTTTACCTTTACCTCCACCAAGAGCAAGTTTCTGAATGTGGGTTTGCCACACAGGCTCCAGTTTTTATTAAAAAATAAAAATAAAATCCATACAGCAGCAATATTAAGGAAAGTGCACTTTAAAAGGGATCTTTAACACAGGTGGTCGACCCTTTGATTACTCATTTCAGGTGAATCATAAACAGCGATGGACCTATAATTTTTAAATGAGATTAGATAACTTTATTCATCCCGTGTTTGGGAAATTCATTGTCGCAGTAGCAAGAGGGTGAGAAAAGACATTTAAGACATAAATAAATGGGTAATAAATAAGTAAATAAATAAATAAGCGTGTTGTATATATATATATATATATATATATATATATATATATATATATATATATATATATATATATATATACATACATATACACACATACATATGCAAACATACATATGCAAACATGCGGTTGGTCTTTAACATGTGAAAATACAGTATTTACAATATATATGGGTCATTTTCACATAATTCAGCAAATAACGGTAAAGACACTTTCAGAAAATGAATAATTTACAAAATGCAATTCAAGCATTCTGATTATCTCTAATTAGCAACACTAGCACTGCCTGGAAATATCTTAGCTGGAACTTTAATGAAAACATAATTAATTAAAATTTAACCTGGATTTTACTAGTCTGAGCTCCTTGTACTGGTGAATGATACGATATTGGTGCCCCATAAGAGCCACAAGGTCTTTCTCAAGGTCATCACAGAGTTTCGCAATGGTGACAGATTTTTCTTTCTTCTGGATGACAACAACATCAATTGGCCCATTATTTGTCATTCTGGTCTCTACTCCCTTCTCCCATTCGTGGTATAACACTTGCTCCTTTGATTGCCTTATGTCATCAGTTCCATCCCTGTAGATCTTTTTGATGTATTTCTTGCAGACAGCACAGTTTCTAAACATACAACGGTAAAGACAAAATTTATTAACGGTAAAGACACAACATTCCACCTCAGCCTTTGACATTGGTAGATGGTATTTCTTGGCACTCAGTAAATGATAGTGTTCTGCATGCATACACCATGCCCAGTTCATTAAAAAGCAAAGTAATTATGTTCACCAAGTTTTTAGGACATCGGTAAAGACATGGAATTGTTACGACATTTCACAGGTATGGTCCTTACCTTGGTTTTAGTTTCATTCTCATGGCTTCTGCTTAGCTGGCGTTGACAATATGGCTGACAACATCCTGGTACTTCTCCCACACCAGCCACCTGGTGTATTTACTGTGAATTTTTTGGTGTATTTCTCATGTGATAACGGTAAAGACACACTAACTGATATGAAAGGTACATCAGTAAAACTGTTTGCAGTTGCAATTCTTTTG
This sequence comes from Stigmatopora argus, assembly GCF_051989625.1. Taxonomy (NCBI): domain Eukaryota; kingdom Metazoa; phylum Chordata; class Actinopteri; order Syngnathiformes; family Syngnathidae; genus Stigmatopora; species Stigmatopora argus. The sequence continues at coordinate 6,320,702 of NC_135389.1, read as the reverse complement.
CATTTTTCTCAAAGACAACTTGAGTGAAAATACTATTGAAACAAATCTAAACAACACATTCTAAATAGAGACAAACAAATAAATCATAACCCGACTTTTCATTCCTATAAACTGTGACACTAGATTCTGGACATCTAACGGAGTGGACAAATTCAACATAAACTGGCTCTCAATGTATTTGTGTCTCAAATAGATTTCTCTTAAAATTGGTGCCAAATGTAGTATAATATGTGGCAAACAAAGCAGTAGTAATTAATTTTTATAACTTTGTAACACATAAAGGGAAAGTCCAGGGCCATATCTTTACCGTTATTTGCTGAATTATGTGAAAATGACCCATATATATTAATTTAAAAAAAAATCCTGGTTGGAAGGGGGGTAACTCAAAGCTACATTTTAGCCTAGATCACCTAGTCCCCCAGATCCGGCCCTGGGTGTGTTTTCTCTCAAAATGGCATGTAGCACTAATAGCTCTTATTTGAGTATCAAGTATTGTTTTGTAGAGGAGGAATGTGTTCCACTGTCTGTAGAACAGCCATCAATCTTCTACAATATTGGTTGACCAGTCAGATGCATGAGTGCTCTTCAAGAATGGGAAGTGATGTTAATATTGAAAAGCTAAGCGTCTGTGAATGTAGGAATGGGGGGTGAAGAGATCAGGAGAAGTGTGTGCATTTGAGGTTGCTGGTTTATTTCTTAGTTTGAGACCTATCACAGATCTGAAGACTTATCATGATGGATCAGTGGATCATTTATCAGCAAAAACAAAACAAAAAAGATATGTCATAGTGTCCAAATTTCACCTAAGTTTAAAAAAAAAGTATAAATATGAATTAATGACAGACATTGCGTTGCAGCATTATAAGCGTGACAAAACCAACTTTCCAAACAATTATGACTTTATGCTGTAATCACAGTACAGGTATAATGCTGAGCTTTGCTCGACCCTGTCTCATAAGTATCAGTTACAAAATAAATGGTGATTGTGAATACAGTTTGCAGTGTTTAAAAAAATTACTGAGTAATAATGAAAGCTGTTTTAAATGTTAATTGTCTTAATAACATCTGTAAATGAATCACACTTGTTAACCAAATCTCAGAAGTGTCTGTATTAAAGATTCTCTGCATGTGGTTGCAATCTTCACTTCGTGCTAGTGGTGCTTTGTACCACTCTGACAAAAAAAAAAAAAACTAAAGTGCTGACTCAAGAGCTATTTCACTTAATTGAACAAACACCAAATGCAGAGGCACACTTATGTTGTTTTTTTATTATTTATTGAGAGGGATGTGCCTACTAGGGATGTCGCAATAATATATTTTTTTACTTACAATACAACTTGTTTCAAGATATGCCTTGACAATACTGCTCCAGTATGTCTGACTCCTAAAAAGGAGAAAGATTTTGGTATCAAAAAACACTGTAACTTGAAGCACAATTTCAAAATTTGCTCTGCGCTTAACCCTATAAAAGACTTATATAATGTATAATGCAAATGATAATGTTGTGTAAATGTTTCACATAAAAAAATGTTTAAAAAATTGTTAATTTAAAAATTAAATTCAGATATGTTGAACAAAAAAGATAAATAAATAAACATGCTCTATGCTTTATCAAGCATGGTAGGGGACTGCACAGCACAACAGCTGGCAGTTTTGAGAGGAAGATTTCAGTCGGGCCTTCCTGTGAGGAGTTTGCAAGTTCTCCGTTGTTCTTGTATGGGATTTCTCCGGGTACTTCACTTCCCACCCATGTCACAAAAAGATGCATGGTAGGTTGATTAAACACTACAAATTGACTGTTGGTGTAAATCAGAGCATAAACTGTTGTTTGCCCCGTTGGCAGGCAGTGAGATCTGCCATGAACTGGGACAGCTGGGCTCAGCTCCAGCACCCCCAAAGGGGTACGTTTTACGGTGAATAAATTAACGGATGTACTTTAGCAATAATTCTTCCACAAGCCACTAGAGGGAGACCAGAAAGACATTGAGGGCAGACATTATTTGCCCAAAACCTTGAATTTGACATGTTCCATTAACTATCTAAAAAAAAAATCATGTGAGTACAGATTTGCACGTATGTACAGTATGACTTTCTATTTTGAGTGCTTTAATTGACAGTTTAACAATGTCGTTCAACACACAGATTTTTCTCCTCATGACAGGGACATTTAGTACTACGTGCCTCCCCCTTCTCTTTCTTTGTGTTTCTCCCTGAGTTGAATCATGGGTCAGTAATCCCTTGCAAAGAGAGGGAGACCGCAAGACTAGATTTCCAGATGGTGGAGTCATCATTTATCTCTGCTCATCTATGTAACAAATTACTTATGTGCACTCAGACACTATTGGGATTACTTTCAAACAATAAAACATGGAACCACAGTCAACATCCACTCATCATCAACACAATCGGCTTCTTCTCCTACTGGACATGACAATGCTGTAATTCGTTAAAGTGATAGGAGATTTGTGATCGTACATTTCCATTAAAAGAAAAAAGAATTTTATGGGACTCTTAAAATGTATCTGATTTGGATGCCAACAGCTAAACTATTTACCATCATGAAGGCTGAAATTGGCAATGATTAATAATTGTGGATGAATGGCAGTGTTTTATCAAAAGTTGTCAATAAATAAAACAGGCTTTTTATGTTAGTAGTTCTTTTGATTTAACATCAAATGGAGGGAGGAAAAAAATCACTGTCAACATGACTTTAATAAAAATTGAAGCGCTATATGGTTTGTTTGTTTATAATTAGTTTTCCAGGAAATTGTGATGACTAAAACACAAAATAATTGAACGACATTTTGTGGTCATGATTGACACGTCAAAACACTCCCGCCTCCCTACCACTTAAACCACAAAAGCCAAGCAAAGGGGTAAATAAATAATTGTTGCCTTGTTTATTACTTTTGTCAGGACACTGTTCAACCATTGATATTGCTAAATGTGTGACTTAAAACACAAATTTGAAACTGTAATATAGCAACAGCTCACTACAAAATCAGCACAAGAAGGAAAGTGCAGCATTTTACAGGACAATTAAACATTCCAAAAAAAATGGAAGGAAAAAGCACAAAGATAAGTTGGCTTGCTATCTGCTATGTGTGAGTGTGTTTGTGTGAGTTATGTTCTGGCTGTTAAACTAAATTCTTTAGTGATATTATCAGACTGTTGGTGGACAAGTGAAGGCAGAGCATTTAACTGAGAACGCAAAAGTACATTTACAGATAGACACTGGAGTAACAAATAAAAGGTCTTTCCTCAATGTGGTGCCAAATCCTTCAATTCAGACAATATAAAGCCCAAAACAGGAGTTCAACATTTTATGTTTAAATATCCCAACATCTGTATGAAATCAAAATCATGTCAGAGACATTCTGTACTTGTAAAATAAAAAACGGTGCAAGCAAAAAGTGTTTGTAAAAATAATTTGTGCCCACAAGAAGAAATGTGCATTTGCAGAAACATTTGTGCTTGCAAAAATATATTTTTTTGTGCTTTTAAAAATGCTTTTCCTGTCTTATAATATTTTTTCACTTGCAAAAAAGAAACAATCGTTAAACATTAACAAAACATTTTTACAATAACATTTTGGTCAAATCAGAGCTTGGCTTTATGACTACCGATTCAACCAACCGCTGCTAACTACTAACATGAAAAATTAATTTTGCAAGCACAAGAAATATTTTTGTGATCACAAATATTTTAGAAAGTGAACAGAATATTTTTTTGTGAGCACAAGTTACGTTTCTAAACACAACCCCACTTTTTTGTGTACAAGCAGAAAATGGCATCTGGCCTGAATTCGATCCCCCATATCTGGCCCACTAGAGATACCTGTAATTCAAATAATGGATTTTCTCTGGGTACTCTGGTTTTCTCCCACATCCCAAAAACATGCATGGTAGGCTGGTTGAATTACCCTTAGGTGGTGATTAGCTGGCCACCAACTCAGGTTGTCCCCCATAGTCGGCTGGCATACAGCCCTCGCGCGACCCTTGTCAGGATGAGAGTTATGGAAAATGAATGAATGAATATCATTGTAGTAACAGTCAAAGATTGGACACAAGGAAAAAAAGTCAAAGAAACCAAAGTCAAAATGTCCGATAGAGACACTCAAGACTGCATATTGTATGAAAAGGTAGATAATTCATGGATACAGGATAGGAAAACGGGCAAACTCCTAGTGACTCTTGAGAGCACTCTGCTGCCTTCAGTATCATCAGCCCATGATAAGCACAATGGCATGTAATGCCTCTACCGTCAAATTTGGAACGTAAAGGCAACAATAAGTCCGTGTCTATCGTATGTTTCGGAGTATAAGTCACACCAGCCAAAGAGTACACAATGAAGAAGGGGGAAAAATGTAAGTCGCACTGGAGTACAACTCGCATTATTGGCAGGACATTTAAAAAAAAATCAGAAACCAAGAACAAACATATGTTAAAGTATCAAAAGTAAAAACGTGGACAAGAGGTAAAATAGGCTTCTGTTAACATAACAGTTTTTCAGGTAACTACTAGAGTGTAAAAAACATACTGTATAGTCTCACTTGGGAATTAATCGCAGCGCAGCCAAGCTATTTAAAAATGTGATTTATAGTCCGCAAAATACGGTAAATAATCTGACGTGAGACAAAAATCAGAAAATTGGGTTCCAAGGATCGAGGAATATACAACTTTAAACTATATCTAGCAAGTTTAATTCTGATAATCCAAGAATAACAGATGAAGAGCTATTTTTATTAGTGTCCAAGAACAAGCAAAAGACATTTTTGACCCTTCCATAGGGCGCTCTAAAACAACGCTTTCACAATGAGTCAAAGTGGTGTTGGCACAGGAAATTAAACAATCTTAGAGATGAATGGCTTCACAGACCTCAGTGATCAAACATTTATTTTTGTCTTCATCTCATCCTAATCACCAACTCATAAACAATGAGTAATTCATCCAAACAGCAGCTGTAACTAACAGTTGGTATGGTGACTTTACTGGCAAGAGAACTGAGCGTAGATATCAGACAGGAGGAAGGACAGCATGGGCGAGCAAGTGTGGAGTTCAACAGCTCGTCAATTGAAATCGTGTCATAAAATGAAGGAAACAGTGTTACTCGTCGCCACACAATATTAATAAGAAAAATTGAACTGCAAGAACAACTCTGCCAAATTAATGAATTAGATAAAAAAAAGTTATTCCCCAATATAATTATTGTTATTATTTTTTATAATCTTTGATATCCCTTTATCAGGTTAGAAAGATTATGGTGTAAAAGCCCTAGTATAGGTCCTTATTCAAGCTCTTTTAGTCCGTCTTTTTTTACTGTCCTCTACAGCAATGTGTCAAATTATATAAATTAAAAGGCTTCCCTCTTATTCAGTGTTAGTGAAGTCTCAACCGTTAAATGTTACAATTTGAATACAGTAATAATACCTTCACATAAGAGTCTCCCAACATATGAGAAATTTGAGATACGAGGAAACATTAATTTGTATTTAGTTATTTTCTATGGGAAAATTTGATTTGAGAGACGAGTAAATTGACATTCTAGCTCAGTCGCCTTAAGCTCGTATCTCAAGGGATTACTGTACCTAAAATGTTGATTGTTTGTTGATTTTGATTTTTAGGCGCTCAAATTCAATTACTTGACACTTGATTCTCACTAACATATGGCATCATCAGGCCCGTCACCAAACATTAGCCGACACTATGCCCAATTCACACATTAATCATACTAATGATCACAGGTCCAAAGCAGATTTGCTAGTCCTGGTCAGCTGCCAAAAAAATTAACATCGTTTTTAAAATAAACTGGTGAAGCTTACTGGATTTGTGTTAATACTTTTGGCCAAAGCTTAAACACTGTACCACAGCAGACTACGGGAAAAGCTACATTTTCAAGGTTAAAAAACTTGCAAGGACTAGATGACGTGTATAAAGTGTTGAGATGATCTTTTTTGTTCCGCCTAAATAACAAGGTGTTTTAACTGCTCTGCGTTTTTAGTACAACCACCTTAGTGTGCACAACCACTTTAGGGTGCAGGCATGGCCCTATGGCTCGCCTGTTATGACAGGACTTGGTATAAATGACTGCAAGTTCCACTATTGAATCCACAATTACACACAGTAATAAATATTGTAGTAAACTGCGACAAATAAACTGTATTTCTATTGGCGGGCCGTGGCCCAGCAGCCTTTTGTCACAGAGCCAGGAAATGTATACTGTTTAGGAAGTCAGTCCTCATAAACATGCTGAGCATGGTAAAATCTTTGTTCCAAAATTGTTAAGGATTTCTCCAATGTTGTTGAAACCATATACAAACTTATGCCAGTTTGGCTGACTTTGTAAGCGAATGACGCTGTCAAGCGTTTGCTGGGAAAAGAGTGGATGTGTGGCATGAGGGGAGTGGGCATGTACTTGCATAATTAGGAGCAGTGTGACATAGAACCGTCAGTAATTTTAAACCTGTTTTTTGTGCCTAGGTCTGACTTTCAAAAACAACTACAGTTGCATAGAAGACAAACTACAAACCAGGTCATACCCTCGTTTTGACCAGTGCTGAGCATTAAAGCAGTAGAATTAGGCAAACATTCACTTTTAAACAAGCTTATTTTTCAGATCATCTATGTTGTCCTCCAGAGCTAGTTGCCAGTCTCATACTCTTTTAATGGGGAAATGTAGAAAATGTGCTCTTTGGTGCTTGTATACTCACAGAGCCTGATTCATGCCTGATGTACAATGTGTCTACCAAATGCAAAATAAAAATCAAATCAAAAGCCTTTATTGCCATTATACAACAGCTGCATATAACGAAATTAGTGGTGCTACTCCACAAAGTGCGTGTTTCAGTAAAAACTTAAATGACTAATTTAAAAAGTCACGTCCGGGCAAGGTAATTCTAAAATATTGCACAGTCTAAGATATTGTATATAATATATTATACATATAATAATTGTGAAGGAGTGTCAAGTTCAACTGTATTTTTATTACTGGTGCCAAATTCCCATGATTTAGTAATCTGATACCAGTGAATTAAAGCTTTGAGGATTTGATGACTCCCTGCAACAATTGTAGTACAGCAAAGACATAATTATGTTAACTAATTGCTCAACCATCATTCATCTGTGTTGTATGTGTTTACTGTACATATGCATGTGAAAAAAATGTTTTTGGTACTCAGTTGTGTGTTCGAAAGGGCAGTGAGTATACCTTTGCTGGTTGACTGCTTGCCAAGATTAAGTACCAGACACATTCCAGCACATATTTAACAAATGGGCTGACAAAGAATGATGATAGCCTGGTGTGGGTTCATTCATCAAGGGTTGATAATTTGGATGATATGCTACATAGTTCCAAAAAGTATCCTACTCTTTGACATATTTCTGATGAAGTGGTCTTCTATAAAATTAATTGAAATGTTCATGGAGCCCTGCTCAGTCATTTTGAAGTAAGGCATAAATATACAAAGGCAAACTTAGAAGTCAGAACAGAAAAGGAGGAAAATCTTACGTTTTCTTTGAATTATAACTTCCTTGCTATTCTAAATAATCTATTTTTGAGGTCCACTTGTTGCTTTTAGGGGGAGAGCCAAACTACTTCCGACAAAAAAGCACAAAAAACAAAAACAAACATTTTAAGATGAGACACAGAAACAGAGAGATGACCACAGTGGCAGTGGGCACCAGTGGGGTTCGACCTCTGCTGGTCAGAATCAGATGAACTGTGACCTCATTTTTCCTGCTGTCTGACAGCTCATTAAAGACTGGACTGAACATCATCAATCAGCAGCAAACAGATTACAATCACCTCACTTTATTGCCTACCTCCAAATAGTTATTTGAAAGTAAAAACATTTAATCCATCATCCATCATTTCAAAAAATACTGAATGATTATTTTGAGACACCACTAATTGAACAACATAATAAAATTATTATTACCGAAATTTGTAGAGGTCTGTTGTTGAATGCTTAATTGCATAATAAAGTAAAATGCTTTAGATTAGAGAAAATAATAATTAAAAAACACTACAGGAATATAGGTTGCTCAGCTTTGGTGCAGGCAAATGGGCTCAGTTCCTACTCAGTGAAATGGTGACAGCGAGTCTGAATGGTTGTCTGTCACTTATATCATATGTACACTGCGAATGATTGGTGACTGCCAAAGTCAACTGGAACAGTGTCTGTTGTGAATGGATATTCACCTACGGTAATTGAAGATTTTTACCCTGAACAATTTGGATAACCAACAAAAAGGATCTCTCAAATGATAAGTGAAATAGCCTCCAGATTTTGACTCTTAAGTTCTGTGGAAAAACAATATTAGCAAGAAAATACATTAATGAAATAGGCAGTAACCTGTAAGGTGCAACCAGCAACACGCTTATTTATTTATATATTTATTCACGTATTTATTTATTAACTTACTTATTACATATCTATTTATGTCTAAAATGCCTTTCCTATTTCTGCATCCTCACCCTCTTGCTACTGTGACAACTAAATTTCCCGAATACGGGATGAATAAAGTTATCCAATCCAATAACAACTCACAGTATGAGCATGTGAGCATGTACTACTTTAAAATACTAGATTAAATCATGAAAAATGAATTTAGGCAAGATAAGAGTTGAGCTCAATCTTACCTTTAGACCTTTTTCAATCTTGGGAAAGATTAAAGATTAGGTAATGGTCATTATTTGCAATATCAGTAGATCTTGTAGCTACTGACGTTCCTAAATCAATTGTGATTTTGATCATCAGTGTAATTTATTTAATATACTACTTTTGAGCTAATAATAATTATAATAAACGGATCAAAACAGCTCTCCTTGTTCATTGCTTAATCAAATATTATAGTTTTGCTATGATTGTAACTGCTCTCTACTTAAACTACACCCTCTCCTTTGTGGTGCTGGAGCCTATCCTGGCTGACTTCGGGCCAGAGGTGGGGGACACCCTGAATTGGTGGTCAGCCGATCGCAGGGCAGGGGGGGACGGACAACCATTCACGCTCACACTCACACGTAGGGGCAATTTAGAGTGTCCAATCAGCCTACCTTGCATGTCTTTGGAATGTGGGAGGAAACCAGAATACCCGGAGAAAACCCACGCAGGCCCAGGGAGAACATGCAAACTCCACACAGGTGGACCAACCTGGATTTGAACAACAGGTCCCCCACTGTGAGGCCGACACGCTAACCACTCAGCCGCCGGGCCGCCCATAGGGAATATTTTTTTTTTCCAAATAGAACCTGATGTGTGTTTTGGATTGCAAGGAACATACACATTCATTTTCATTCATTCGTTTTCAGAACCGCTTAGAATTATAAGGGTTGCTGGAGCCTGTCCCAGGTAACTACGGGAACCAGGCAAAGACACTCTGAATCAGTGGTCAGCCAATCGCAGGGAACATACACATGTATGTGTGAAATCTTGATCTATCGGTTCCAAAATTACAAAGCAACTATTTCTCTTTTTTTTTGCCAAAACAGTACTGGATATACAAATGATGACGATATGGATCTTTTGCATTGTGGTTGATTTTAACCCATCACTATATCGATGAAGATCAATTAATTTTTAGTTATAGCGCGTCGGCCTCACAGCTCTGGGGTCCTGGGTTCTAATCCAGGTCATGTCCACCTGAGTGGAGTTTGCATGTTCTCGCTGGAACTGCGTAGGTTTCCTCCGGGTACTCCGGTTTCCTCCCACATTCCAAAAACATGCACAGTAGGCTGATTGGACACACTAAATTGCCCCTAGGTATGGGTGTGAGTGTGCATGGTTGTCCGTTTCCTTGTGCCCTGCGATGGGCTGATCACCGGAGTTAGCTGGGATAGGCTCCAGCACCCCCCACGGCCCTAATGAGGATAAAGCAGTTCAGAAAATGAGATGATAATTTTTAGTTGTTTTTTTTTCTAAATCTAGGAGTACCATTACCCTTGGAAGGTAAGACACCAGAAACCAAAGAGAAACAGTGATAAACAGGTTAATAGAATATTGGTTTTGATGAAAAAAGATTGTTGACTAAACCAACAAGGTAGACTTGCTGATTGACAGGTACTGAGTGTATGTGTTCATGCACACATTGTTGACCCTGGCCCAGTAGTTTACCATCAATAACCAAGTGGGTCTACTTCCTTGAGAAACCAGACACACATGCTGCGGTACGCACACACATTCTTGTAGATATATAGGTATCAGTGTCGATCTGTGGGAGGACCATGTACACATAAGTAAAAGCCTTCCTAGGAAATCAGAAACCTATGTTGGCCGTCATGGTGGTCCTCCTGGGAGTATAATTTAATGGTGGTGACTTACTGGTGGCTGGTTCTCTTTTATGAATCCTAGTCACTTACTGAGTTAATGTTGCCAATTATTTGAAAATCAATGACTACAATTCTTATTTTAATGGAGCTTATTTCACTAATGATCTGCATTTCTAGCTGTGTACACCAAAAATGGACTAAAATTAGGATTGTATGTACTTTACAAGTTATTCGTACTATAAAATTAGGTCTTTATATATTTACATAAATACATTTACATTACACATTTACTTTACATGTGTGCAGTGTGAATAACGTGCCAGCTTCTGCCAAAAGAAACAGTAACTTTGAGCCGGATTAAACAGGTTATATTGGATGTAGCACAAAAATTGATTTGCGTGCTTAACATAGCCTCATGCAAATAATATATTACACGCACGAGGTCATATTATTAATCATTAAAATGTGGTATTTATTGTTCTTTTTAAAAAACTCTTATTTCTATTTTTCTTACTCCCTGTAAATTATGCTATTTCATTCAGCTGTATCAATTTTCTCCCTTATATGATTATTGTTTTTTTCGTCACTCTTTGTTTGAACTTTCCTTTGTTTACAATTCAGTTCTTTCCACATCACACTGTCATGATGATGAGGCCAAGACATTGGTTATTTTGTAATGCTTAATTGGGGTTGTGAATGGAGAATGTTTCTGATCTCATTTGCAATTAACTTGGATAAATGAATGGAAACTTCAATTTCTATTTATACTTTATTTGAAACCTTACACCTTGTTGTCAGTGGTACCATTTGTTTGCACTTAATTGAAAACAAACAAATAAACAAAAATGCTGAGTTGCTCTTTAAGAGCTCTCTGTCTGCTTCATGTCTCATATCATTGCATTGCTTTTATAAAACCCAACAGTTCCAGAGATTCCCAGTTGAGACAAACTTTAAACCAGAGAAATCTTCCAGATATTACAGTTAAAATAAACCTCCTTGTGCACACCTTTAATCTGGTATACATAGTGACAGCATCACTTCCTGGTAAATGTAGTGGGGTAAATTATTTTGCATCACACTGGTTGAATCTTAATCTCTCTAAAAAAATAAAAATAAAAAAAATAAAAAAAACTTTCTGGGCCCTGCCGCTGCAGACGTGCTTTTGCACACCTTATATTCACAATTCCTCGCACTGTTCGTTAATGTGAAACAAGACGTTTTACCTTTTTTTTTATTACCTCGAACATGATCGCACAAACATTCCATATATAGTCTTTTCCAATGTGGATGGGAAAAATGGCGTCTGCTATGGAGTTGCCCTGCCTGAAAAGTTGATTTATTTATTTATTTTATCAATGTGACCGTAATACTCCCTTCGGGGAATTAAACCAATATGAAACTTTTTTCTCTGAAATAGCCAGTTGGGTTTGGATAAATTGAAGTAATACTCCACCCACATCTAGTTTCTATATGTATGACTTGACTAGGCTGGGCGAGGAAGGACTTGTAATCAAATGCTAGGCTACAAGAAACATCAAGTCTTTGTGTATATTTTCTAAATTCTGGCTTTGTCAGTGGTTATGATAGTATTGCAAAATTTACTCATGGTAGTGTGCCTGGAGCAATAACTCATTTGCACGAGACAGAACCAAAACATTAAGATGTTGACAAATCATAAATAAATTGCTCATTGAGGGGAAGCTAACCCCATTCATTCAACAGCATCTCAATGACAGGGTAAATGTTACCCTATGCTGACCTTTGACAGTATGGAAGTAATTTAGAAGATTATTGTCTTGCGGTGCTCTATTCATGAATGTGAAGTAAGATAGGAGCATGTATGTAGATGTGTGATATTTAAATGATTCACTCTTAAGATGTACTCTCAGCGAGACCATGCAACACTGCTTTCAGGCAGGCATGTGGGGCAAGTACTATTTGAAGAAAAGAGCACTGATAGAAAAAAAACCCCATAGGTTTTCTGGTGTTTAGAAAAAAAATGATGTAAGAAATTCAAAGTGATGAGCAGCTTGATAGATGGCTTGGTTATCTATCGCTCGAGTGAAAATGCAAGTTTGGTGCATTGTTAAACAACTAACTTTATCGTACAATGAAGCATGACTTAAAAACCTTGATGAGATAATAATGTCAGATGGTTATTAAAAATTAGATATCACAAGGTATAAAAACATTCAAAACTCCCTTAACTGTCATCCTCTAATTCAAGTGTTTTACAAGGACAACGGAGCAGCTGCACTTCTTCAATTTTAGACTCTTGAGTAGACTCGGAGTGCTAGGATTGCACTCCATGCACTGCTTCAAATAATACGACTTCCCCATTTGATTTACAGTGATGCATTTTGTGGCAAGAGGTACAATTTGACAAAACACGGCCCTATAACCCCGGGATATTCAACAACGTTTAGTGCTGAGATGCATTACCTGGGGGATTGACAAATATACTGCTTCACTCCCTTTTATGTACAGAATTTCAATAAAATGGACCAATAAATCTCAGCTGAAGTTGAACTATACTCTCTTTCTGTACAGGAATCTGCATAAGAGGGGAATGTTTATATGTCTGGCACTATTTCACAGTGTATTTTGAAGGACCAAAGACTTATTCAAGGTTGTGATATTGAAGAGGGGTTTAACTGAGTGAGGGGGCAGCTAAAGTATGACATTAGGGAGCTAGAAATGACATGTAATCGTGAAGCCAATGTTTGGGGTATGGTGGTGTTTGTAATTTCTAAGCGACAGGCAAAAAAAGAACGATAAAAATGACAATATCGAACTCCTTAATCTATACTCCCTCTCTGCTGGAACTACAACGTAACATTACTGTAATTAATGCATTACCTTCATAATCCCTCCAGTTGTTTAAATATCATCCAGTGATCCAAGGATCCATATTTTATTAATGAGTCATTCACAGCCTCACAGTCAATCCAGGTCCTTCAGTGCTGTACCTTTAAACACTTTCAACCTTCAACTCAATCGTAGACGACCTTGAAAAACAATGGATGTGCAGTATAAGTGCTGCAGGCAATACAGAAATAACAAACAATTAATGCATTGTATGAGGGATACCAAAGATTTTTTTCTTTTGGAAAAATATGAAATATAATCTAGATCACCATGACCAGAGCAGCTGGATCAACTGGCTGGAACAAAACAAGAAGGGATGAAGCAAAGGATGTGAAGCAATTTCCTACCTATGACCCTATGGTCCAAAATATGACCATGCACCACTACTTATATAAAGAAGAATATAAACAAGAAAAAGTGTGAGCTTGGGGACACATTGATGGAATGTGAATGTCAGTGGTCTCCTTATTTACTCTTCATATAAAAAACTGAACAGTAATTAACTGCAGGTATCCTCCCTAGTGAGAGGGTAATTGACTGTTTCAAAGCACCACATCATAATCCATTGTTTGTGTGAGCCTGTGTGACAAAGGAATACAAAGAAATTAGATGTGAGAGCAAACTGTAGATGTGAAAATATTAACTCCTTAACATTCCACACCTCCCCCAGTTTAGACCCACCCACTCCTGAGATCCCAATAAGGATACGGGTCAGCAGTGGTGGACAAAGCCACTCAAATGCACCAGATGTCTTTATGAGAGCATTAAGACTCAGATGTATTCATTAGCAGTAAGTGCAGGAAGATGGACCATGGGGAGACATTGTGCTAACCATGAAAATATGCATCATTAATTTTAATGGGTTAGCAGAGCGAGTCATGACAGAGATAACTTAGATGTGGAAGCACATCCTTTAGTACCCAGAAAGTTCCAAAAATATACATATTTATAATGGTAAACAACTCAAATATATACTGTACATACATCAGGTAAACAAACTCCTCTGGTGACCAACATGCTGATCTCAAACTAAAAAATGACAAGTGAAAATTGGTTGGAAGAAGCAGAATAAAATTGCTGTGGCATGCCAAAATTTTCTGTGTGTGTGTGTGTGTTATTACTTGATCATCTCAATAGTTAATCGGAAACTTTGATTATAATATGTAAATATGAGTTACCCGCTGAATCAAAAGAAAATATTAGCTATGCAAGCAATTCCACTTCTTCACTGTAGTATTTCGAGAGGATTTTGTCTACAATTAGTGGCCAACAATCTGTGGTGAGATAACTCATTCTAACCTGGGGCCAAACGTTATACTCAAAGGGAACATAAAGTTAACAAGAGGCTAATTAAAATGTTTTCATTTGACTTAATGTGCACTAATTGATGTTTACTAATCACAATGAGCAAGGGTGAGTTAATTGTTGTCTCTAAATCTATGTTAATAGGTGTGGGTTATTTTTATTCCTGACCGGCCATGTCCTAAATTGTAATTGCAGCAAGAGAAAGAGCAAAGATGTGTTGAGTTGGAATGCCTCTGAGACATGCTAACCCCGTTGGCCATTAAAGACTAAATGCTAATTAGCTATTAATACTATTACAACAGACAACAAAGCGTGTCCTTTGTTGTTTATTAATCAGAGCAGGCTGTGTAAAACTAAGTCAGGTTTAAAAAGAAATTGATTTTAACATTTGTAATGTATGTATGACTTTTACATATATACAAATATTAAAACAAGGATCAAACATAGTAACTAAACTTAAATAAATAAATCAATAGGTTATTTAATTTGCTGAAGAACACTGGACATTAAATGATATACAGCTTTAGAAATAGATTTCAAGCCTTGCTGTTTAGTCACTTTAAAAGGATTTGGTTTTGGCTTTTAAACTTAAATAAATTAATCAATAGGTTATTTAATTTGCTAAAGAACACTGGACATTCTAACAAAAACATTTGCTACTTTCGTGTCCCCTTTTCAGCTACACCAAATATGAATGTGGAGAAGGAAAACCAGTTTAAATTCAAACAATATTCAAAACTGGTCACACTAAAAGTAGAACAACATCATTGTGAATACTACTGATTTAATATTGGACACTTAAACCTGCACTACCATCATATTGGATTAGTTGTGTGTCCGCCTTCGCTCGAACTGGTGGACACTTTCTGTTTCTAAAAACTGTTCAATTTTTGATATCTGGGCTCTGATAGATGACTGTTCTTCCTGGGAGCCCCGGGATATCAAATGGACATCAGATTTTGGAGGTGCAATGGCGACAGAGGTCCTATGAAGAGAGGAAAGCAAACAAACTATAGCAAAATGATATACAGCTTTAGAAATAGATTTCAAGCCTTGCTGTTTAGTCACTTTAAAAGGATGTGGTTTTGGCTTTTAATTTTTGTCTTTGCACACCAAAACTATGAAACAATTGTAACTAAAATACTACAGGCAATGAACTACAAATCTCGTACTGTATAGTAAGTAAACTAGGCCAGGTATTCTGTAATATTGTACAGTCAGCATGAGCTGGCTGAATAATCAAACCCAAAATTATCTTACTGTTTGACATTAATGGCATCAGTCATCCAAAATGCATTGGCACCATTATTCTATATACTGTACACACACACGCACATGCATATACACACACTGTAAATAGTATAATACAGACACTCCTCAACTTACGAACGCAATTGGTTCCGACCGATTGTTCATAAGTTGAATTTGTTTGTAAGTTGATTTAGTGCTATATTTTGTATTATAATTTATGTTTAAGGCCTATATAAGTATATTGAAGGTTTATATAAGTGCATTTGTATGTTTAAGGCTTGTATAAGTAACACGCATTGGTTTGTACTGAAAAAAAAAAATTTAATAAAATGGAGAGAATATGTACAGTACTGTAGAGAGAGAGATAGATTTATGTATTAGAAACTGGCCAAAAGAAGCGACCTAATGACGATTGCACAGTTTTCTTCTTTTTTTCATCATAAATGATGCAGTAGCACTGTATGGCATCATTCAATTGATTTGCAAACTTTGTGCAACGTTCAATATTTGGGTCCTGCTGCTCGATCTTTCTGTTTATAAATGGTACTGAATGTGCAACGCTCACCACTCTCACGCGTATCAAGCTTCGTTATTATTGCCACTCGTTTCAAATGAAATGGCTTGCCTCTTCCTTGCAACTCCCTCAATAGAAGCCTTTAGCTTTTTACCAACCATATTCAATATTGGATGCATGAGATATTTAATGATACAAATGAAAAAGGTTCTTTGCACACTGGAGATACATTCACGCACTTCCGCATTGCAACGAAGAAGAAGGTAGATGCTGGGTGAGCTGAGCTCTCACAGCGCCAGGCGTCGGTATTAGCGGCGGAAAGAAGTACTACTCCGAAAAAGACGCGAAATACAAAATTGGACTTGCGAACATTTTTGGACTTAAACGCAATTTGCAGACATGTTCGTATGTACCATTGTTCGTAAGTTGAATGTTCGTAAGTAGGGGAGTGTCTGTATACTAAATAGTTCTCTCGCTACATCTCAGCATAATCCACGATGGGTGGAAAATTAGAAGTGCTGAATTGAGGCATAATATTGCAACGTACATTTGAAGTGTCAAATGTCAATATTCATTCTAACGTTCATTTTGTAGTACATTTTAGACTTTTAAAGAGAGGATAAAGCAGTTCACAAAATGAATGAATGAACGTGTGCCTTATGTGTAAATATATACCGCGTTGGATTTGTATGTTTTTTTTAATCGCTTTATAAGGAGATTTGCAATCATTAACAAGGGGAACATTGAGCTGAGGTTGACAAGTATGTAAGAGATTATCTTGAAACATGGATTGTGGTTGTTGTGAGAGAGCCAACGAGAGCCCAGTAGAGTGTGGTGAGATTCTAAAGTGAGAATTAATGCATCCGCGACAATATTTTCAAAATAAAATAACAGATAAGGAAATGCATTTACTGTTTGGGGGATTTCGTAACTTGGATCATTTTCGTATCTGGAGGCAATCATTCGCATATAAAAAACTTTCGTAACCTGAAAATTTCGTACCTAGAGGCATTCGTAAGTAGAGGTATAACTATATCATACATTGAACAAAATATTAAATATTTGCATTGATTTTTTTTATTTATCCAGTTTATACTACACACATACCCAGAAGGAGTTGACCATGTGCTGGAGACTGGCCATGTAGAAGCAGACAATGACGCTCCTCCTTTCTATACACGGACACAAAAACAAGAGAACTGTAAATCCCATTGTTGTGTAATATCTTGCCTTCCACAAGGCCTCTTGCCGAACTCTAACTGATGGACACAGAAAACGCAGACAATAAACAGTATCTACTTCGAAGAGATAATCCAGGCCCAGACTGAGCTCATGTAAAGTTCCCACTATTAAGAGTCCAGCCAGGATTAGGAATTTAGTCTTTTTACATTACTGGACCATTTTGTTTCTCACACTTCAACTATGTTGCACTACATCTCCCTGAATAATGTGCACCTGGTTCTAATAAACCAAAAGCGATGGCAGGCAAGGTTAAGAGAAGTGAATGGGAATGTGTGAAATGTTTTTGTATGAGTGAAAATGCAGGTGCATAAAAGCACAACAACTGACATGTAAGGGGCAGATAATCAAATTAGAATATTGAAAAGGAGACACAATTATAGTTCAACATTTTTTAAATGACATTTAGGTTGTCTAAAAACAGGATGTATCCGAAGATTGCATAGAAAAATCAGTCAATTTACACCTGATTAAACATTCTAAACAAATAATTCATTCCCTGTTTTACATCTTCAGTTGTCTTAAGGCTGTGGTCAGATATAGGTGATTTTATCTATACTTATCTGACCACTAAAGTCATTAATGTAGATTTTATTACGTGGTCACAGTAACATAGTAGGAGATGTGACAGGCCTTGCCTTAGATAGTAAAAATCTTTCATGAATTAGCCCTTTGTTAGAGTGGTTACTCTGACTTAATGATTACACATAACCATAATAATATCACTCATTCTTTGTACTGCTTCTTCTTCTTGAATATAGTGTGCGAGAGCTGACTTTGATCACGAGGCGGGTTAGAACCTGAACTATTTTCAGGTTGTCGAAGATAATAATATCCATTCATTCATTCATTTTCTGTTCCACTTATCCTCACAAGAGTTGCGGGGGCGTTAGCGCCTAGACTTCGGGCACTAGGTGGGGGACACACTGAATCCGTGGCCAGCCAATTGCTTTTATTATTAAATGTTATTACTTCTTGTTATCTATACTATAATTTAACTTTAAAATTTAGCTTTTATTGTCAATGATTTCTCAAAATTTTCAATTAAGTTATCCGTATTTTACCAAATAAATTGAACGCCTTGAACCCAATCTACTATTTTTTTGGAAGAGTTTGCTGATTTTGAAAAAATGTGTTATGCCACAGTTTAACCTTGTCAGGCCCATCTCAAAGCACAAAAAAACTCAATGTCAAAGTAAAGCTGATGGATATTTCGTTACAGTAGAACCAAATGTTTTTATTGGACCTAGTGAACCTTTGTAATGTAAATATAAAGTAAATTTTCAGCTACTGGATATTTTTCCTGGATGTGTCTATTTTTCCTTTGAACACGATGTTATCGTCACTGTGGTGTCGAGGAATGTTCTGTCAGAGTGCAGCACAACTAATCACAAGTGAGTGAGGCATCGCTGGAAAGACTTTGGCTACTTAAGTGTTCCAACTTTTTTTTTTTCAATATTTTACAAATACAAAATATTTTTTTAAAGCTTACATTTATATGGCTCGCACCTCCAGACTGTGAGGCCAGGGGTATCAGAATTTGCTAAACAAAGTTTCAGGTGTTCATATTGAATATTATTTCAAATAAATATTCATGAATTAATTTTCTGTACGGCTTATCCTCACAACAGTCACGGGGGAGGCTGGAGCCCATTCCAGCCAACTATGGGAAGCAGGCAGGGGACACCTTAAATTGGTGGCCAACCAATGGCCAAGACACAAGGAGACAGACAACCATTCACGTGCATACTCATAGTGTTCAATTGGCCTACCATGGATGTTTTTGGCCTGTGGGAGGAAGCCTGAGTATCCAGTGAAAAAAACACGCAAGCCCAAGTAGAACATGCAAACTCCACACAGGAAGGTCTGAACCTGGAATTGAACCCTCAATATCAGTACTATGAGGCCGACGTGCTAACCACTCGGATAAATATTTATATATTTAAAAAATATCTATGTAACGATGTCATCTAAGCCCGTCAATGTCTCATGCAGTGGTTATTTACTGTGAAAATGTATTTTTCACATTTTTGAGTCGGGTGAAATTTGTGATAAAACTGCATAGTAATAGTAATTTTGGCGTACAAAGTGGTGGCCTTAGTGTTTAGAAAAATGATTTAGAAACTTACATCTGTTGCTGCTGTGTCTCTGAAGTTTTTTCCAAAAACGTTCCAGCCAGTCAGCTTATGTTTCCATCCAAATCCTGTGGATGCAGAGGCCTTGGAGGCCTTCAACAAGTCGAATGCTCTGATAATCATCAAGGGTTCTAAGAAGAACGGAAGTATGTAAAGTTATGAACATTAGGCAGTCTCTATTCCACAAAAAAAGTCTATAGCTCACATAATCATTACCTTTACTGTGCTGGGTTGAGCAGAGAGCATTGCTTGCATTTTGCTCTGACACAGGGGACTTCTGAAAACACAAAGGTGAAATAAGAATATTTGATATTAATCCTTTTCTTCTTTCTTGAGTTATCTTGAACAAAAAAAATACAGGCAAACCAATGTTTAGCCCTGTTATCTTTCTTTTGACCCCAAATGTTAATCCTCTTCAGTTTGATATTACAAGTGTATATCATAGAAATTGAAAATCTCTTTCTTTATTTTTGAGTAATCATGAAAATAAACATTCTGGCAAACAGAAATAACAGACCAAATACATAATCTGTGCCTCTGTAGGTCACCTGCTGATGGAGGTAATGATTTTCTTACTGTACCTAATGGTTACATTGTTAATACTTGTCTTTCCTAGTACATTCAATCAATGTGTGCCATGCAACAAAACCTAAACCTATTAATTACGAGCTACATCTATGGACTTGAAATATAAGCAGCTAAAATGATACACTTGAAAATGCACTATGTGCGATTGGCTGGCCACCAATTCAGGGTGTCCCGAAGTCAGCTGAGATAGGTTCCAGAACCCCCCCCCTATTTTTTACCCAGATTTTGCTAGAAGTGTACCTGAACATTTGACTGCAGAATGGAGTCAGGAGTATCCATGGATAGCATCTGTTTAGAAGCATGCCAGTCAAATGATGGCTGATGAGTCTTTAAAACAGGCAAAGCGGGTAATTCTACAGCATCACAAAGGGTTTCGTTTATAACAGGCTGCTGAAGGCATATAGTGCCAACATCAAGTGTTTCCACAAGACCATTATTTGATTGTAATGACCCTGATAAATCACTTTCAATTTTCTTTGAAGCCTCTCCATTGTCTGGGTTGGAAATTATCAAATCTTCTTTAGAAGTAACAGGTTCCCTTTGGGAGTTTATCCCACATACCTCCTGGCATGCATCACTTTCAAAAATGGCTGTTACTCCATTTGACACTTCTTGTATACCCTCATCAGGAGATTGAATTCCCGGCTCAACAATAGTTTTCTTGACCTCCTCAAAATTAGTATATTCTGCCATTGTCTGATTTGTCACTAAGTCAGCTGATTCACTCAGAAGCTCTGAAAATGTTGTGTGAACAGTAGATATTGATTCATCCACTCCCACTTGTTTAGTTTTCTCAATCACTGAATGGTCCCCAGTTGGTGATGACTTGACTCTCTCTGCATTGGTTTGGAGCTCAGATTTACATGAATCTTGAGCATCTTGTGCAAGTGAAATATCCCCACTATTGAGACTTTGGTCTACAGCAAAATTAAATTCTATAAGTAGCTGCCCTTCTGTTATGTTTACAAGACTGTTGTCAGCAACCTTCTCTGTGAGGTTTTGATAACATTCCGGCTCACAGACAGTGTCTGTTCCCGCGCTGATGACCATAGCGTCAATGTCCGGTGAGGTGTTGCTCTTAAGGCTGCAAGTTGCCTGGCCCTCCATCTCTGTTCCTGTCTTTCCTCCTTCATTCTCTCCATACCTGAACTCTGCTGTTGTTTCTTGTTTAGGTTTGTGTGCACACAAACTGCTTTTTTCTTGAATGTTCCCACTATTTGCAGTTTGGGAAATAGGAATCTCATCCCGCTCGTCAACACATATCTCTTCCAGGTCATCTTCTGTCTTCTTTGACTGGTTTTCATTTGTAGACCCTTCAATTTTTTCGCTTGTATTTTTCACGTTCTCCTTTGCTACGCTGTCTGCTTCGTTTTGGCTTGTGCTCCCATCTTTATGCCTTCTATTGTTGGTCTGTAGGTCATTGCTCGACAAGTCTGTATTTGGTGTGTTGATTCTATCTAGTAAGCTTTCAGTGATACCCACGTCATTAGCTGGCTGATGTGAAATGGAGCTAATCACATTTGGCACTTCATTGGAGATGCTTTTGTCTGTATTCAAAGGGGTATCATAGCTGTCTATTGTTTCCGACAGTCCCAGGAAATTTTTGGGTGATTGAATTGAAAAGGCCATCTCACATTGAACTTGTAGCTGAGTTTCAAAAGACTCATCGTGCTTTAGGGGTCCTTGTCCTGAAAGAACACACTGTATAAGTACAGAAAATATATATTTTAACTTTTAGTTATACACTGCTTTGACCAAAATATGGCCAGTACATAAACAAAACAACTAAATGCATCTGTATTTTTTCTGTTAAATTCTTGCCAAGTGTCTAAAATATTATAATGTGCTAAATCCTTGAAGAACAACAAGTGATAAAGCATGTTCATCTCTTTGTTTATATTATGTTGGCTGACCTCCCATTTCACCATCCAGTTTAGTCTTAGCACTCGTATCTTCCAGACAGTCCAGTATTCTGTTCTGAGAAACGGCTGAGTTTTGCAGGCTGCCAAAGAAAGAGAGCATGGAGCTGGATTTGGGTTCATCAGGAGGTCTCCTTCTCGATCCCGCAGCTAGACTTGGGAAAATCTGAGTAAAAAGACAGATGCTACATTCAAATGCAATCTATCGTGCGGCTAAGAAGAAACATTCACATGCCTAAAGGTGACCTTGAATGATTAATTTATAGAAATATGTTTCATGACTTCTGATGTCATTTTATCTGGTATCCGAGAACATTCATATTAAAAATACTCAAAATCTCCTTTCTTACTGCTATTTTATTTGGATTGTAGATTTTCATCAACGAGTGGCGTACCTGATTGAATTTTAAATTAATTTAAAGTTAAACTGTGTTTCAGTGGCCAAATGATTATTATATTAAGGCCTCACATGACCATTAGCGAGTGGGTGTGCAGAAATCAAAAAGTGAGACGTCATTGCATAATGTTCGGTATGACGTTACACCAGAGGTGGTTAAACTGGGTGGTTTTCGTTCGAACCCATCAAGAGGAATCCTTTCTACTAACCTTGCGTCCTACAAGTGCAATCAACAGATCGCTTCTTGTTTTCACAAAAACCTCATTGGTTTAACAGGACCCACTTTGGGCCCTGAGAACCGGTTTGCCGACTCCTACGTTACATCTTCACTGCTTTTAAAGATGATCGGTTGCAGAGCTGTATTCTTTGCTATAGCAATTACAATCAAATTACAAATCAGATTGATGACAAACATCAACCAGGTTACACAGGTCTTAGCCATCTTTTGCAGGAAACAGTGGGAACATATTAAATGACATGGAAGGACACCTTTAAAATGTAAAACTGCGGTACTTCTGCATTTGAAGGCTTCTATTAAGTATATTTGTTAAGGTTTCCCAATTAGGTTATGTAAGGAACAGCAGCTATAATTGATCATTTTCCCCCAATGCATAACAATCACGCCAAGAAAATGCATACCTCTAACTCATTTATAGTGTGGGCCTGCACTTTGACCTGTGCAGACAATTCATTGAGCTTTTGTTGAAGGTCATCATGTACTTCTTTCAGTGCTTGAAATTCTTGCTGTACTCTCTACACCGTAAAACAAAAACATTGTCTTTTGTTACAAATACCACCACCAAGATGAGTTCCTTTTAAATCACAATATAAAACGGCCCCTTTAACAGAATAATATCTCTTTGTCAATTCCATAAGGATAAACCACAAGAAAAGCTTACCATCAAATGAGTAATTTTTTCTTTCATTGACTTGGTCTTCTCTCGCATCTCTTCATGTTCTTGCTCAAGAGCCTGCAGAAAAAATTAATCACACAAAAAACATTTTGAATAAAAGTTGTTCAATTATATTGCATAAAGTGTCTAAAACATACACAGAAAGAAATAAAATATTTTTTTTCAGTTGTTTTTTTACGATGATGCAAAAAAATAAGGAACATTCATAAAACCAAAGAGGGGGCAATGGCTGGGCAATGTTCATAAAAATAATTATAGCATGGGAACTATAGTTCTGACCTTGTACTGTCCCTCCTGTGTCTGCAGCTGCAGCTCTAGTCTATTCACAGCATGTACCTGGTTCAAAAAGAACTGCTGGGTGTACTGCAGGACATTAATAACCTCCTGGACAGTTACACAAATGCAACATTAACATACTGTATATCCAGTAAAGCAAGGCAACAAGAGCAACCTATCTTGTTTAATAATATTGGTATGTTTTATGTAAAAATGCAATGTATTGACATGAAAACATGGACATTTTGACATAAATTACAGACTATAATTGTCATCTTGTCACTTAGTTGAATTACTCACTTGTTTCTCTGAAGTCTTGGCAACGTTCTCTTCTCGTAGTTTGTTATTCATTTCCTTTTCCTAAACATTTCAAAACTGGTTGATTTCCCGTTTAGTATTTTGCCTCTTTACACATACCGTATTTTACCGCATAAGCCGCCCCCGTGTATAAACTGCACCCTTAAAATTGCCTTAAAATCGTTGAATTTTACAATTTCCCGCGTATAAGCCACCCCCTGATTCATAATTTCACCTCCATTTTCTTGGTTATTATAGGGAGTACAGAAGTGTTACTTTTGAAGGGAAAATCTTAAGAAAAATGATCACACGTGGTGTTTCTGAGATACTGTATGAATCAAAACCACATTATTAGGATCAATATCATAAGGAAGTTAGTAATTCATCCAGTAATGGTTGTTTTCTTACAGCAAAACAGAAAATAACCACCAAATAGTAAATGTTAATTTACCGACCTCTACTGGTGTAGAGTATAGCAACGCTGTAAGTCTTGTGTGCACAAGCCGTACGTAGCCTTGATTCAGGTTTTTTTTTTCAAATACGGCTTATATGCGAGAAAATATGGTACTTATTTGAAACACTGAATGACAAACGTGTTTGTCTGTGATTTACCAACACAATTAAATTTTTGTAAATTGGTGGTTACCATGCTCAACTTATAGCTCAGTTGTTTTAAATGCTGCTTTGTCTGGTTCATTATGCCATTGGAGTTGTCCTGCTGAACCAATGACAACTTTGTCTGAATCAGTTTGGTGTTGACCTCCTCCAACTCCTGAGAAGCATGAGTGTTTCAAACTAACTGCTTAAAGAGTTAAAAAGCTGATGAATTTTGTACAACCAAGATGTCACCTATTTTGAACCTGATGAAATGATCATACATATGCATTATTCATCTTTTGCTGAATTTTAAAAAAAAAATCTCCGGTACCTTCACTAAACCTTGAATGGTTGCTTCATGTTTTTCATTTGTAGCTGTTAGTTTCGTATTTCTTTTCATGACTTCATCAACTGGTGTACAAAGCATACACAAAAAAACATCTGATGTCAGTGGGACAGAAAGAATGTTATGGACAATTTAGTGTTCAACCAGCCCAACCGGCATCTTTTTGTGTTGTGAGAGGAAACCAGAATACCCGGAAAAAACCCACGTGAGGGCAAACCTGGGATAGAAGCCTCGACCGCAGAACTGTGAGGTGGACGCTCTAACCATACGTCCTACGGGTAACCAGTTACTAATATTTTAATTTAAATATGGTTTCTGAATGAGGGCAAATGCGAAACAGACAATTTTAATGCTTTCCAATACTTTTAAAATGTGTTGAAAAAAAAAAATCTGTCAACCAAGATTTGCATCATAGCCGACGATTCATTTCTTTCAGGGTGGTGTATGGCTAAATAAATTGGTGACTGTTGCAAACAAACTGGCGTGTGTGTGACAGACTAAGTTCCCAAAGGGAAAAGATAGTGAGTAAATGTTGTCTATAACTTTGTCCCAGAATTCAGTATTCTGGAATGTTAATATGTATATAAAAGTGTTGATTCAGTTATTAAGTTCAATTTCACTTCATATAAATGTAAAACCCCAAAACTATTTACGTATAGTTATATTTTATTTGTACATATCCTCTAATTACCATTCTCCTCTAGCTGTGTATGGGATTTCTTGAGTGTGGAACACTGCCTTGCTAGAGCAGCAAAGCGTTTCTCAATCTCTCCTATTTGGATTAGGTGACGGTCTTTTGACCGACTCTGCAAAGTTTGTTTCTGTTCCTGTGGAAGAAATACAACAGAAATATTAACCACAGCTCTGCATAAAACAAACATAATGGGCCCTTTATTAGTGGACTGATCCTGTGTCCTTCGGCATACAACACGCCGCAAATATATTTTATTGCTAGTACATACCTAAGTGTACGTGGTTTGAAATTAGGTACACAAGTCTCCAGCAATATTAGAAGTGGAACTTCACAGTTATGTCCCCCCAAAAAAACACCTGCAAATTTTAAGTCGGACTACATCTGCAGGGGGACTTAACTGAATTCGATAAATTGGACTTTGCTGAGCCATACCCCTCAATCGTTTTTTTTCTAAAATAAAACAAAAAGGTGCAAGAAAGTTTTAATTTCATTTAATTGTTGGTCAGAAAGCAAGAGTTGCTACAGAGTGACATCACCGGAGGAGGCCCTATCGTGCACTGCGTCCTTGTCTGTTCAGTTTCGTCAAAGTGGTGGGCCGCATTTCAGTTGTTTTTTCCCACAAGAAATGAAATTGTCTTATCGAGAAATGGTTAATAGGTGTTTTGTTCATGAAATCGGTATAACACAAACACTGCCGATATAAGACCCTATTTTTTTCCATTTGACCTCGCG
The DNA here is from genome assembly GCF_051989625.1 of Stigmatopora argus. Lineage (NCBI taxonomy): Eukaryota > Metazoa > Chordata > Actinopteri > Syngnathiformes > Syngnathidae > Stigmatopora > Stigmatopora argus. The sequence continues at coordinate 6,294,364 of NC_135389.1, read as the reverse complement.
GTTAACTGAGTGAATTGACCACATAAAGGAAAACCGGTAAGCCTCTGGTCATCATCTTTTTAAGAACTCTGTTCCACAACATTTATCAATTTTTTCTTTAACCAATTATGTTTTTTGGACTATTTCAATAGTTAGGGATCTGTTTGAGTCTAGTAGGGTTTTTTGTATTTTTTTTTTCAAATACTCTCTTGACAAGATTATATAATTTACTTAGTGTGTAAAAATCTGTGATAGTGTTATCGCCAAGTAGATGTATTAAAATACAGATGCAAAATTTGGGAAAAAGCCTTTCTTTATGTTGCACTCCTGTCTTGCCACACAGAATCTCCAGCTGTCAATCATATGCATGCCTTATTCTACCTGACTCTTTATTATCTGAAAATTATCATTTATCTAGGTCAGTGGGCCCAAACCACCGGTCCATGGACCGGTATCGGTCTGTGAGCCGCTTGGTGTCTGTCCATCAGAGAAATAAATATGAACGTTTCCAATCTCACCCTCCTACTTGAAATGTGAAAAGTTCTTATAATAATAATAAATAATTGCTATTATGCTTCAGACTTGTTTTTTTTTTTCTCGGTGTGGGCGTCGTCCTTGCAACGCCCCCAAGCATTTGTCTTAAGTTGTCGCCCTCCCCATATGCCAGTCCGCGAGTAAACATGAAGAGCTTCATTGGTCTGCGGTGAGAAAAACGTTGGGGACTGCTGATCTAGGTCATTTGAATCTCAGACAGGTCTAGAGTTAGATGGTGTGCCACAATAAGGCCCAATGTAGGTCCCTATGAATGCAGTGAAAATTCGTACAAATCTAGCCAGGGTCCTCATTTGTCAATGCCACAAAATGAAAATGGAATTCGCTCCTTGGAACTGTTATAACTTTGTCCCTTGAATAAAGTTGTTAAAGAGGTTGAGGTAAACAATTATATGCTTGACATCACAAAGCAAAACAAGAAGTGAAAATGATTATCTACTCTGAGAAACAATACTCCAGTCAAAACAGTTGAGACTCAAGTGTGAACATGGGCAATGTCTTTGAGGGATGAAGGCATCAGCAAAGTCCATGCCTCATGGAGCTTTAGCACTTTTCAGACTGTCATTACAGTTTGATTGTCTGTATCACTCGTTCTTCAATAATTCACTCCCTTGACTCTCATTTCACTCCCTTCCATCCCAATAAACCACCCTTTCTGTAACTCCCTGACTGCCACTGCCGTAGAGAGTTCAACGGAGCGAGGTCGTGTTATAAAATATTTTAATAATGTCATGGCAGTTCAAGTGTCACACTCTCCCTCTCCGCTAGTGGAAATGAGATCCTCCATCTAAAGGCAGGTCTTATTTCTCCACACTGATTTAATTTTTCTCACTCCCACCTAGCAAACTCTCAACGATTGGAACAAGTTTAAAGCCTCCTTACCAACTCATTGGCTTTCTTTTCAAAGTTGTACTTCAGAAGCTGCAAGACAATGCACAGCAAAATTGACATGACAGTTATGTATCATGATGATGATTGCTATAGAGTTCGCCCAGAAAGTGTTTGCTAATACTTTTTTTAAAAATCATCATTAATATACACACAGCATCCCATACGGACAGAAGAACATACATGACACAGAACAGAATTTAAGGTACAACTATTTTGTTTTTACTCCAATTATTTGAGTTGACTCAAAGATGTATTGTATTATGTACTTCTACATCAAAATATCAACATATAATCAACTTGGAGCCAAACTAATCTAAATGCACAAATATCAATGAAGGACTTTGGAGTTCTTTAATTCTTGAACCAGTTGTTAGCCCTAGGAATTAGCAATTCTGTAACCTAGTGGGAAAACCGAGCGGACTACTGCCGGAATCGAATTGATCCATATCTTACGTCTAACCTTTACGGTCTCATCGTTTATGTCAAACTTTTCGCCAATCCACAACACAACTGTTGCAGAGTGGTGTCAAGGTGTCTCTGTGTAAGTGGCCCATATGACTACATGGTAGTTAATGTCTCCTGAATAGAATTTCCTGAAAAAAGGCACAATTGTCTCCATACAGGATGATTTTTAGTGCAGTGGCCCATGGGTTATGACTATTTGTCACCTCTGTGGCGACGAGCCCGAGGACAAATACTATAGGAGCTAATTTGGCTCAGACCATCCGCGCTTGACTTTGCAGAGGACTTCTGTTTCATAACAGATCTACTGTAAATCATGAGTTCATTTTTTTAAACAGGAATGAGAAAAAAATGAAGTCATAAATGCCATGGTCTGAATAGAATAAATGGACAGAGAGTTTAGTACCTGGAGTGATTTCAGCTCTTCTTTCAAGTTGCTAATCTCCTTCTCTTTTAACTCAGAAATGACCTGGAATTTCCCCTGCAATGTTACATCATTTGTCTGAGTGTCAAAAAACAATAAATGCTACAGCTCAGGGCAGAAGAATGTGTTCCAGGGGCCAAGAGGGTGCAATTGGGATGAGAAAATTTACTACCAAAACAGTAATTGATATCACTGGAAATAGGATGGTCTTACCTTTTCTTCTTCTGTGTTTCTTATTTTTATCTGAAACTTGAAAAAAATAACAAGATATAAGTTGTCTGAGGGTAATAAAAGAAATGTATTTTTTAAAGAAATCCTGTACAGCTTGTACATCTCATCTCATTTTCTGAACCGATAATCCTCACTAAGGTCGCGGGGGGTGCTGGAGCCTATCCCAGCGGATTTCAGGCCAGAGGCGGGGGACACCCTGAATTGGTGGCCAGCCAATCGCAGGGCACAAGGAGACAAACAATCATTCACATTCACACTCATACTTAGGGGCAATTTAGAGTGTCCAATCAGCTTACCATGCATGTCTTTGGAATGTGGGAAGAAACGGGAGTACCTAGAGAAAACCCACGCAGGCCCGGGGAGAACATGCAAACTCCACACAGGTGGACCAACCTGGATTTGAACCCAGGTGCCCTACTGTGAGGCCGACACGCTAACCACTCACCCGCTGGACCGCCTGGCTTGTAAATTGTTCTCTTTAATAAGTAAATGGCAGGGCATAAGGACAAGTAGATAATGATTTTAAATTCAAAAGTGAAGAAAAGTACATGTGTAAACCAGTTACATTTCCAAATAGGCCTAACAGAAACACTTTAATTTATCTTCATTTAGAAGTAACGCTTTGAAATTGATTATGAAACATGCCTGTTTTTCAACATTGATGAGAGCCTCTGCATGGTGCTTTGCAGCTGTTATCATTTGGTGTTGTAATGACTCCTGTTGTGATCAGAGAAACAACACAAAAAAATGACAAGAGCATTTGTAAAAACATTCATCTTGAATTCTGACATGTAAACACTGACGCCCAGTCTAACCTTCTTCCACCCGATCTCCTGTTTCTCCAACACCACTTTACTAATCTGGTTCTCAAATTGTGTTTCTGCATCCTGAACCATGAAAAGATTTGTGGTTAAAAATGTTTTTAAAAAACTGAAGTTCAACAAAACAATATTCCATAAAAATGTTATTTGCTGTTTCTATTTTTTAAAAGCCACCTGAATCCAACTATACACTCAATGTGAAGAACCCAGTGAAAATCTCTCATCTCATCTCATTTTCTGAACCGCTTTATCCTCATTAGGGTCGCGGGGGGTGCTGGAGCCTATCCCAGCTGACTCCAGGCCAGAGCCAGGGGACACCCTGAATCGGTGGTCAGCCGATCGCAGGGCACAAGGAGACAGACAACCATGCAGAATCACACCCATGCCTAGGGGCAATTTAGAGTGTCCAATCAGCCTACCATGCATGTCTTTGGAATGTGGGAGGAAACCGGAGTACCCAGAGGAAACCCACGCAGGGGGGGAACATGCAAACTCCACACAGATGGACGTGACCTGGATTTGAAACAAGGACTCCAGAGCTGTGAAGCCAACACGCTAACCACTCGCTCCACCGGGCCGCCCCCCCAGTGAACAATGCAGTCAAAATACAGGAGGTATAGTACAAAAGTAAAAACATACATCAGGTGATCAGATGAAGAAAAATATATGCTGTACAATTGTCATAAATTTTAATATTTGACAAATATTTGTGTCGAGTTTTGTTAATTCTCAAAATGATCCCCTTAGTCATTGTTCATGCATGCCGCCATAATTTGAATGGTTGACAGGGCTTACCGCTTATCGTCCAATTGCTAATGAGTGACAACAAGTTTTTTTATACCCTTAAATTGTGCTATCAGCCCTTGCTGCAAAAAAAGGAGGGTACAAGATTGAGCTATTATTTTTCCTTTAAGAAATAATCTTTATGCATTGATGTTGACAACATATTGAAGCTTTACTGAATGTACAAGTTCCATGAAAATCCAAAAAGACCACAATAGATTTACCTTGATAAGAATGTATACTGGAAATGAAAATACATTTTAGCATAACTAATAACATAAAACAGTAATATAATAGCAGTAATCAACTTTAAATACTGTCAAATTGACGGCAGTCACTCATCCTGTTTTATTAAAGATTTTAATTAGTGAATCTGCTTGTGTCTTGAATGAAACTAATTATTTGACAGCGATAGCCTAACAGAAAAGTTTTTCTCTTCAATATGGTTCGTGGTCACATGATACCATTAATTAAAACATACTCAAATTACAGCCAACTAAACAACTTTCATTTATAGCTTTACTTTACAAGTGAGGTAGGCGTAAAATCGTTTTCACTGTCTTGTCAAACCAATGGAATACCAAAACGATGACAGGCAATACTCCTTAATCTCTGCCTTGAATGGAGATGCCTGAGGAGGAACAGACTGATTTTCCAGTTCACATGACAATAACAATAAAACTGGAATTGCAAGAAAACAGTCAACATAAAATTTTTGCTCCTTTAACCTTCAAGTACACTGACAATCTGCTGCCAGGTCTAATGCGTTTGCTAGAGGGTGGGATCTGGAGTCAAACGAATCCCCCCCACACACACACATAAACAGTACTATTGAGAAACAACTCAAATTGTTACTTATTGTTCAAGGGCCAAATGGCATGTGTGACCTTCAGTCTGATATAGACTAATATGAGTCATACCAAGGAAGCCAAGAGATACAGAGCTTTTCAGGTCATGATAACAATTTTATACAATTATATAATAAATAAGGTAGGTTAGTCATCTCCTACTTTAATTGTACCCTTCGAATATGCAGCTCCTCTACAGCTTCAAGCAGATGTGTTTTAAATTCCAGCAAATGCAGTAAGATGGTTGGTCGCTTTTCTGGTTCATGCGGAGTGCTTATCAAAGACCTCTCTTCTAGGGTTACTGCTTCGTCTGCCTAATTGAGCATAATTCAACATTAAGCAACATTGGCACTTTTCAATACATAACATTCATTAAATAACCTCACAAGGGTCGCGTGGGGTGTTGGAGCCTATTCCAGCCAATCACAGGGCACAAGGAGACGGACAACCATTCATGCTCACACTCACACCTACAGGCAATTAGGAGTCTTCAACCAGCCTACCCTGCATGATTATGGGATATGGGAGGAACAGGAGTAGCTGGAGAAAACCCATCCAAGCCCAGGTAGAACATGCAAACTACAAACGGTGAAGACCGACCTGGGATCAAACTCTCGACTCCAGAACAGTGAGAATGACGCGCTAACCACTTTATCACTGGACAGCCCGAAACATAACAAATTAATAAAAAAAGAAACACTTGTATGTATATATAGGTATATTGTATATTATATACACACAAAAGAGTATACATAATATTTATGCGTGTGTGTGTTTGCATGAGAATCTGACTTAACAAATTGACTTGGAGACAGTCAAAAAAGGATTTCACTCTCAACTCTGCATCGCTATTTTAGCACCCACTATTTAAGGTTTTAAGAAATGAGAACCTTACGACATTAAAAATAAAAGATTGGAAAAATGGCATTTTACTGCCATGCATTGAAAATTGTAAGTTTCCAATGTATTGTTAAGTCAGATTCTCAAGTTGAAACAGGGAAAAAGCATAATAAGATGTTGGTGGCACATTGGGAGAGTGGTTAACATGGCCCCCACACAGTTCTGACTATAAGGGTTCAATGGGTGGTGGGTTCCAACATTCCTCTGTGGAGTTTGCATGTTCTCCCTGTGCCTGTGTTTTTTCTCTGGGTACTCCAGTTTCCTCCCACATCCCATAAAAATGCAGGATAGGTTGCATACTCTAAATTTTCCTTAGGTATGAGCAATGTTCCCTCTAAGCTGCGCGTGTGCGCAATTGCGCACTACTCTCATCTTCTCTGCGCACAGCAAATCATATGGAGTGCACAAAATAAAATACATTTTTTTTAGCTGTGAGGCCGACGCGCGAACCACTCATCCGCCGGGCCGCCCATTCATAGATATTAATCATTACATGTTATTTTTACTAAATCATTTATGTGTAGTAGACATGCACCTGCTTATCGCAGGTGTGATACTGGTGTGTGCCCATAGCGAGCCATGATGATGTTGCTCACACCAGTACTCAGTGTGCTCAGGGAGGTTGTCGTTCTGCCCAGACAAACAAAAAATTAGAGGGAACATTGGGTATGAGTATTAGCGTAGATAGTTGTTTTTTTTTATTGTGCCCTGAGATTGAGTGGAAACCAATTTAGTATCTCCCCTGACTAACGCCCAAACTAGTTTTAACCCTTTTTGAAACTTTAGCATGACATAACTGATGGATCTCTTGCAATGTTCAAAACTGCCCCAGCACAAAGGTTGAGAATCAAATCATGAAGCACTTCTAAAATTGGGACTGGGAAATAAAGTAAAACTTACAAGTGTGCTGTGCGGGAGGAGTCCAGAATCCATACTGTGCTCAATTATGTTGGATTAATGTAGGCCAGTTTTTCCTCACCTGAGCGAAGGAACAAATTTTACATTAGAAAAATGTAAGGACATGCCACCAAACAACAGAAATCACATAATTTATGCAAAACTCAATTATGTGCCTATAAGATCCATGGTAAAAGTTTTAAGTGTTCACCTTTTCATTACCTTTAACACTATGGCTGACTATGGATCTTTCTTGGCCCTGTCAATGTAAACTCAATAGAAAAATGGAGGGGAAAAAAACTAGGGTTGAGAATCACTTGACTAGACTTCCATGACTTTATAGTGGTCTAGGGAAGACGTGGGCAAACCGGTCCTCGGGGGGCGCTGTGGGTCCAGGTTTTTGTTCCAACCGATCCAGCACAGACACTTTAACCAATGAGATTTCTGCAGAAAAAAGGGAGCACCTGACTGCAATCCACTGATTGCACTTGTAGGAAACCCGATTGGTGAAAAGGTGTCCTCTTTATGGGTTGGAATGAAAACCTGCAGCCACTGCGGCCCTTTGTGGAATAGTTTGCCCACCTCTAGTCTAGAGGCTGACTAACGTGCAGTCATTATGGAGATCATTTTGATTCAGGAACAAAAGCAAAGTGTAGTTGAAGGAATGATTATTATCTCTATCGCTGCATATCCTGTGATTAACAGGTGAATAGCTTATCGATATATCTAGATTGTGAGAATATAGACTGTGAATTGAACATGTGATAGATATAATGTAGAAAATTAAGAATGAAAAGACTGTTGTTTAATTCAAACTCAAAAGTGTATTCTCTCACTTAATACGTACTTAATGACTACTTATTTTCTCCTCTGCCATATTAATAGTCAAATGATTCTTACAATTATTAGGTTTGATGAATATTAGGTTCAAGGCTTCATAGCATTTGCTAATTATTATAATGTAACGCAGTGACTGTAAAATGACCATTATTTTTCTTTTCTTTGTTTTAAAGCATTTATACTGTAGAGAGAACACTTTTATCACCAATCTAGATTAAAATGAACCACCCCATTGACAATAATAGAGGTCAAAGCAATTACAGTGAGTACACAATTTGCTCTGTCAATGCTTTTTAAATTATCTGAGTAGTTTAATCCACCCAATAGCATTTTCTGTACAACTGCACGTGTCTACATAAGTCAAATATTACACACGCACACACGCACCTACACCCACACCCCCACACACGCACGGACACAAACAAAAGGAAAATATCGCAAGAAGTGGGAGGTTACCGTAAACCAGTGATCTGTTAATAGAACAGATTTTTTTCTCCCATTTTCCCTACACAGGTATCAATCTTGTTGGGGGATTTAATGATCCCTGTTACAAACGGCTAACTTAAAATAATAAAACAACACAATGACCCCAGGACGAGAGAGGTGAAGTGAAAGTAAGTATGCTTGTGTATCAAAATATTGTGTGTGTGCGTGTCTGTTATGTATACATCATCTTCATGGCTTGTGTGTGTGTGTGAATGACTACAGGTGTGATAGTTAGAGCAGTGTTTCCCAACCTTTTTTGAGCTGTGGCACACATTTTGCATTGAAAAAATCTCAATGGACACCACCATTTGAAAATCTTTTCATTCCAAACTATGTTGCCTATATTAACAATAGTCATTTTCATCAAAGTTTTATCAGCAGGAATCACATAAACCTCCAAAATGATTCCAAAATCTAATTTTTCACACTGACATAATGTCACCAAAAGTTGATGTCTGCGGATCCTGACTAACTTCCAGTTCGAGTGATGCAAAAATAAGTAATGTCATGTTTTTATTCGCATAATTTTTTGACTGTGCAGCCTAGTGGAGCGAGTGGTTAGCCTGTCGGCCTCAGAGCTCCATCTGTGTGGAGTTTGCATGTTCTCCCCAGGCCCGCATGGGTTTCCTCCGGGTACTCCGGTTTCCTCCCACATTCCAAAGACATGCATGGTAGGTTGATTGGACACTCTAAATTGCCCCTAGGTATGGGTGTGAGTATGCATGGTTGTCCGTGTCCTTGTGCCCTGTGATTGGCTGGCCACCGATTCGGGGTGTCCCTCGCCTCTGGCCCGGAGTCAGATGGGATAATCTCCAACACCCCCCGCGACCCTAATTAGGATATAGCGGTTCAGAAAATGAGATGAGATGAGATAAGAAAATTTTCTCCAAATATGACTTAAATCTCCGAATATTACGCAAAAAAAATGTGCTCACACAGACGTTGATGCCCTAGAAACCAAACAACTTCCGGTTCATGTTAGAGAAAAATAAGCAACAAAATGACTGTTTCACAATTTGAATCTTGTAATAGTATAATCTATAATTTAACATTCATCATATTTTGATTTTAACCTTGTAGTTGTTCAATTTTAATCTCGTTATATTCATTTAAAATGTTTCTCTCTGATTTTTTCCAATCTCCAATTTCCCGCAGGACACCTAACCTTTGCTCACGGTACACCAGTGTGCCGCGGCACAGTGGTTGGGAAACACTGAGTTGAGTTAGGGTATCGTATTTTCTAGATTAAAACCGGATCGGATTATAAAGTGCACCACTAATTAACAAATTTTAATTTAACGCACAGCTGGTAATAGGTGCATCAATATAGTACCGTATTTGTTCTTTATCCAGAGCTGCCAACCTCCACCGACCCCATTTCAGGAGTACACTTGTCCCATTTTCGGAGTGAATGCGATTCACGCAAAATCAATATAAAAATGTAAAAAAAAAATAACGTAGGACAATTTAAATCAATTTTTACATCAAATGAAAGTGTTTTTGCAAACTATTGAAAAAGTACAGCATAATGAAAATAAGTATAAAAAAAGTGAACAAAGTAAAAAAATTGATCATTTATTGGCAAATTCCAATTTCAACAACATTAACATACGTTTTTCAGCTTATCCTTTACCCGCACTTGCATGTTGTGCAGTGTGCAAATGTCAGTCCTTTTGGAGACAGCTTCAACATGGGATGTTTCGTCGAATACGAACCAATAAACTTCTGCGAGTGTCTGGGTTTCTTATTAAAAGTTTCATCCAAATTGCCATCCATTTGCGCTTATCCCAAGCAGGCATATTGATAAGATTTACCAGTGCTGTATACTACTAATTCTTTTAGAACAATCACAGAAATGATAGGATTTTTTTCAAAACAAAAGACTGGTGGTTTATAATAATACCCTTAATAATACTTCCCCTGTGAAAAAAAATTAAAATGGAAATGTTAAAGCGATAGAGTCTACCTACGCAATCGAATCCAAATCGATTGCCATGCTGAAATCGCACAAGAAGAATCATTTGTCAGAACTTGTAACTCGGATGATTTACAATGCGCTCGTGTTACCGAATTCTTCCGGTTTACAGTGCAGTTTGAATCAAGATGGCGGAAGCCGATGGGGACAATTTCGAGACAGTTAAATTGGAAATTTGGTACTTTTCCGAAATGGTTGCTTTAAAAAAATGTAAGTGCCAATTTTTGGTGATTTCCGGAGTTTGCGGTACTTGTCCGTGTAAACTCTGGAAATTCCGGAGAAGTTGGCAGCTCTGTTGATCTTTTAAGATTGTAACTGTTTTTACAGCTTGCGAGTCGTGACCATTGGTGAGGGAAGGGACATTGTTGACTCCTCCTTCACCACGACGGACCGATGCAGAATGCACATCACTGCATATGAAGCACCAATCCACCTATTGATCTCCCTCTCCATTCTTCCCTCATATGTGACCAAGATCCCGAGATAAACTCTTCCAGTTGGGGGAGGACCTCATCCCTGACTCAGAGAGTGGCCTGTGGTCTCCGAATCTGAGATTCGCCTTTGCGACGGACTCTCCTCTGCAGTACCCCTGAATAGACTTTCCCGGGGAGGCTAAGGAGTGTGATCACTCAATTGGAACTAGAAGGAACGATATTGGGAAAAAACTGACATCGCAATTTTTTGGGTGTTCACGATATATTGCGATATAAATGAAGATTTCTCAGCTGATGATTTGAAAAGCTTTGTTTAAGAAGACTTTTGTTGACTGACCATAAACACACTGTATTCAGAAAAAGGTTTAATCCAGGCTAATGGATAGGAGTGGTCAATGTTGCAAAAACATCATATTATGATTTTTACAAAGCAAATCACAATCTTGCTTTTGTGAGTGGTGGGAAATTATCTTGCCAGAAGTCATACACTTGAATATTCTGTGATAAAAATTGTGCTATTACAAAATTGAAGTCATAATTTAAAAATAACTCATACATTGTAATAAAAGAATAAAATCGAAATTTACACAGAAACAATTGTTAATAATTTTACAAATAATTTAAAGTCGTTTTGTTGCTTATTTTCGCGTTACACGAACCTATAGTTGTTTGGTTCCACAAACTTTAAAATTTGCTAATGTAATGCCTGTCTGATCACAAAACTGCTTCTGGTGTAAAATTAGGACATTGAATTTATATTAGAGGGAGTAAATTGTCAAATAAGATATCGAAGTCATTATAGTAACTTATTTTTATGTCACCTGAACTGAAAGATGTTTAGGCTCCACGGACTTCAACTTTTGGCAACGTAAGGTCGATGCAAAAATTACAAATTATCTTATTTGATTCCTTTTAATAAACTTTTGATGACTTTATAATGATCATGAAGTTTACGCGCTAACCACTCATTCACCGGGCCGCCTATGTTGCTAATGCAATGCTAATAATAGACTTAGCTAGCATGACCAATGCAAGCCTTGAATTAAATGTCTGTAACCAGTTTATTCACAATTTAAGTCACAGCGAAGCTATTCACATTCTAACTTCATATAATAATGAACCGATTTAATATAGAAGGCTTCCTACCTTGGAAACTCTTACACGAAGTTCATGCTCTTTGACAGGCCGGATGTCTTGGGTAAAAATGGATCATGGGTATTTTGCTTTTGATTACAGCTGTCCCGTCCCTATGAATAAATATTTATTACATTTGTTATATGCTTACGTTCATAATTTGTAATAAGAAATGAATTTTCTACTGGTCTAGAAAACTGACTATAGTATAAAAAATAATAATTAATTTAAATAATAATTAATTGGAACATTTTTAAATCTGCGCAAAATGAAAGGAAAATTCATTGGAGCCTTTAATTTAACTTATCACGATATCGTTGCGCTGTACTTTAGCGGCATCTAGTGGTCACACTTAATAACAAAATAAAGGCATGGCAATCTTGAATGGAAGCGCTGATTGCCACTTCATAGCCACCTGTTTGTTGTTAACTATAAGCGTGTTCTCCGATTTTTCCCCAAAATATGTAAATATGTCTACGATTAAAGAAAGAGCTGCGGCGTTGAATCTTGATGAGAAACTACGTACCCCTCCTCTAGGTATGTTAAAAAAAAATTAAACCATGACGTATTAATGAAAGTTTTTTTTCTTTTTACAAATGTGACTAATTTTAGCATTTAATTGTTTTTATTAATTCGCTTGTGACAAGCAAACTCTCTTTAGAGACGTTGGATGAATAGATAGTGACCTATTAACGACTTATACTTCTATTTGGAGTGTTTACCGTGAAGGCAGCCCAGTGTCGTTCCTTGGGAAGTGGCCTCATTTCCCACCTCAAGAACTCTTTGGAAGTGAGGCGTCGTCGAGTTTATCTTTTATCCCACAATGACTGCTTCCTGGGCTGTGAGGCTGTGGACGCTGTGGCTGACTACATTGCATCTGAAAAGGCCTTTGAAGGTGAGGCTGCAGCACGCAATGGTGGTGTCAGGCAATCCTGAAATATTCATGTTCTGGGCGGCCTGAAGGATAAGTGGTTAGCGCATCGGTCTCACAGCTCTGGGGTCCTGGGTTCAAATCCAGGTCGGTCCACATGTGTGGAGTTTGCATGTTCTCTCCGGCCTGTGTGGGTTTCCTCTGGGCACTCCATTTTCCCCCCACATTCCAAAGACATGCATGATAGGCTGATTGGACACTCGAAATTGCCCCTAGGTATGGGAGTGAGTGTGCATGGTCGTCCGTCTCCTTGTACCCTGCGATGGGCTGGCCATCGATTCAGAGTGTCCCCTACCTCTGGCCTGGAGTCAGCTGGGTTAGGCTCCAGTACCCCTGTGATCCTAATGAGGATAAAGCGGTTTTGGAAATGAATGAATGAATAATCTGTTCGTTGACCTCACTCTAAGACAATTTATCGCACTCGACGAAAGATTGTTTTACTAGTGTATTTGTTTGTTTTGGAATTTGCACAAGTGATCTAATGCCCTCCACTTCTTGACAACTGGATGTTACCAGTGTGGTCAAACTGCTCACTTTTTGATCTGCTTAACACAAAGATGTCCAAATGTTTTTCTCCAAGGACCGCTTTCAGAAAAATCATGCAATGGTCATCTTGAAATCCTTTTCATTTGTTGTAGGGGGAAAAAAAATCAGTTTTTAAAAATGTAGTTTTGTATGTATCAATTTATTGCTTACACCTTACTAAAAAAAATTAAAATCACAACCAAGATGACTTTTTATTAGATTGGATTTTTTAACAAACAATTTTATTTTGGTAAAAATACTGAAATTCTACAGTTTCCTACATTAATTGGCAATAATGGAGAGGCGCTGTTTAAGTGACGACCTCCATCTAGTGTAAAAGCTGACAAATGCAACCAAGTGTTTGCTGTATTTAAGATTATTTTTTTAGCCATATTACTTGATATTTTCATAATTGCAGGTGGCCCACAGGTTGTATTTTTGAGGCCTCAGGCTTAACTAATTGATAACAAATTAGAAGAGTTTGGTCACATCTAGTTTGATTTATTTTTTTCTTTTCTTCAGTAATATTTGTGTAGACTACTCATTCTATTTGTACCCTGAATTACATAATTGTCTTACTAGTGTTGAGTCTGATGACCTAAAATGCAAGTGCATGGGATCTTCCCTATGCTAGGATTGAATAAATGAACAAATGGTGATTTGTCTTCCAAAAGGTGTACGATGCAACACGTGAATTGCATCACATCTTAACTCATTTCCTGCCATTCACAACGATAGATGATCAGTTCAATTTGACTGCCAGGATGGGCTGTGAATGTCCATGTTTCAGTGCTACTGACCGGAAAAGACTGGCAGCTCTCCTAGTCAAAATGGATTGGCCATCTAGCACCGTCAATGGCACCCAATAAACCCAATAACTCTTTTCCTTAAAAATATAAGGGGCCACAGCAAGCCGGGGGAAAATCGTGAATGTATGCCAAGATCTGCTGAACTGCAATATTTTTGAGGCAGTCGGAACTAAAGTGTTTGGCAAAGACAAGAAGCAGGCTGAATTTCAGGACAGCAAGAGTGCTCTTTACAGGTTAGTCTGACCTTGCACCATGTAGAATACAGCAAAAAATGTTTTTTTCCCAAGCTATGACTTTGTGGACATAATATGATCGTGCCTTTCAGGTTTGTTAATGAACATGCACCTTCAGTGGGGGACATAGAGACCGGTTTGGTTCTGTGCAGTATCCAGAAACTGTTGAGTTCTCCCTCTGAGAGGTACAATGTCGATTTGAACATCCAATGTATGTGACTGCTTGAATTATTATATAATTATCTGTTGTTTTTGTATTTTCAGAGAGGCTGAGCACAAATATCCCTCTGGGCCCAAATTTCTGATGCCCCCCACACCTGGCAAATTCCTTCAGACGTCCACTAAAATGTCCCAGTCAGTTAGTTCTGTCAGTGCTGGCTCAACACTGGAAACCAGAGTGGAAAATTTGAGTCTAAGTCCCAAAAGAGTCCAGATGCATTCTGTTTTACCACAGTCAGGTGAGAAATTAGAAGTTGGCTGCGAGTGGTTTTGATTAGTACCATGTTCAGTTTTTCTGATATACTTTTTGATGTCAAATAATTTGTTTTTGTTTTCCTGCTCTAAATTGCAACAACAAAAAAAATCTCAGTTGAACTCATTTGTTGCCATTCAGTGCAGTAGATTTCTATTCGGGTTTTTTTACTTTAAAAAGCTGGCAGTGAGTGACTGTGTTTCAGTGCCATTGGAAGTGTTGCCATACGTTAAATATATCCTGCTAAATGAGTGTAATTCATACAATTTGCCTGCTACATATCTGTTTTGTACTTCCGACAGTGGTAGATAAGGTGTGGAAGGAGCAAACACTACTTAGGTTATTAAATCTTGTGGACCTTCCCCTACTGGAGGGGGTGCTTCAGATCAGCCAGATCTCACCATGCTCCGCTCCGTCACTAATGATGACTAGCAATAATCCTAACCTGATAGACAGCAGCAACCACCTTGACAGACAAATCCTCAAAGCCTTTAGGGATTCTCAGTATGTTTTGTCTCTTTGCAAATGTATAACAAAGATTATATGAGGTAGGACCAATTTGATGGATCTCATTAAAGATGTAACATTGGTTTCATCTGACCACTTCGTGTAGAGACGATGTGTGGCTTAGCGCAGCGCTGGACTGTCTGGAATTCCTCCCTGACCAACCAGTGGTGAAGCTGAGCCGAGAGCTGCCTCTCTTGTTCCCTCCAGATCAACAGAGCAAAGAGCAAGCTGATGGCATCATGCCAGGCAAGTGCTTGAATGAGAACTAACCAGAGTCAGTCTTTGGAGCTGATGTATTTCACATGGCATTTGAATAGATATGCATAGTAATGGTTTCACTGTCTCTTTCCAGGGATTAAATGTCTCTCTCAGAGTGGCACCGCTCATTGTAAGATGCTTCTGTATGGGACATTAGTGAAACACTACAGCAACACAAATAAACCTCCTCTGCTTCCTGACCAAATGACTGATGTATATTCAGCAATAACTGAACTGCTAGGTAGAGATTTAACTTGGCATAAAGCACCATTAAACCTGACCCATTAATTGGATTTTATTTATTTATTACAGTTCTTAATTTCCTTCCCACGTACTTTCACTTTCCAGAGACTGAAAAATTGATCAGAGCGCTTGAAGCACTGCAGCTGTGCTTAAAGCTACTGCCACCAAACTGCAGAGAGGAACTCTGTCGAATCCTTGAGTTCATGACAGTCGCTGGTGATGTACAAGAAATAAGACTGGACAAAGAGGTGATCATGTGTTGTGCCGGCAACATTCCTAACAAAGTCCTTGAAAAGGGAAACCAGCAATGCTTTAAAAATTACTTGTCGTGCTTACTTTTTGAAGCCAAAAATGTCTGGGTTATGCTCTAAAATGTAATTTTTTTCTCATGTCACTCTACTTCATGCAACCCCCATCTGCATATGATCAGAATAAGAAAACTCATTTTATTTTAGAATAGTTTGTCTTGTTGATCAGCAGGAAAAGCTAGAAGCTGAGAAAAAGCTAACACTATATATTTGTGATCCGGTTACTGTGACTCCTAAACTAAATATTAGTCAGAAGAACAGTTGCAACTCCTTACTCTTAACTCTTTTTCAAGAGGAAACCAGAGAGGTGAAGAAAACTGCAGCTAAATGTCTTCGAGTTCTGGAATTACCTCAATAAATACATAAATAGAATCAGAAATAAGCTACAGGCAAATACTTATTCAAAGCATTGGCGATGGAATTGCAAGGGCAACAGTTATTATTACTGCACTCTGAACCACCATTGATTAAATTGTGGGCGTCCAGTGGCAAAGAACAAATCTTGTGCTTTTTGTCTTCTGAATTCAGTTTTAAGGAAAGACCATAATTCAATGTCCACTGTAATATGACTGTTTTGTTTAATATATAGGTGGAAAACAGACTTGCAGTGAGGAAGACTTTTTCCAAAGCCGTTCTTAATAGCAAGGCTTTGTCAAGAGAGAGAGGGGATCTGATGCTAGCCTTCATGCTCGGCAACTTAAAGGAGATCTTTAAGGTAGGAAAATATCAGAATGCATACATTTTGTGCATTTTGACTAAGTAACAGGCACATTAATCCTGTTGTCCTGCAAAATGGGGTGAAACATTTAGATTGCTTTATGAAATTGTGCAAATGTTCACATCTCAAAGGCAATTTTTCAAACATTGACTCAATAGACTGTATAGATGTTCTTTAAGTTCCAAAAGCCAGTTTGGCCAAGATCTTTTTTTTTTTTTACTTTTTGAGGGGGTGTTTATTCACTGCGGTCATTGCTTAAAATTCTTTGCAAATGGTATTTAAAAAAAAATCCTTATCAATTCAATGCAGCTTTGACACTTAAGCACCAATCGGACAATGACGAGCGATTAAAAAAAAAAAAAAGACAGGCATGTTATGATTTGGTGATGTTGTTAATTTTAATATAATCAGGCACTATTTGAGTATGTGCTTGGAACGGATAATTGGTTGTTCAAAGGTCTTTTTAATTTGTTTCAGGTAATCTGGTGTAAAATTATAACAGACTTTTCTCCTTTTTATCACAGATCCCTGGAGCATTACATAAAGAAGTGAGTGACAAGCTGGCTGGACTTGTTCACGGGAAACAGCCCGATGTTACAGGTAAATTTATTTGGATTATATCATTGAATTGTAATTTGATTTGACAATTGTCACTCTTTATTTTATTTTCTGTCGGGCAAATAAATAACTTTGTAGATACAGGCCTACTGTGTGTGTCATACTGTATTTGTTAAATAAGTTACACTCAAGAACAACATTTCTGGATTTACTCCTGCCTCTCCTGGTAAAAATGTATTTCTAACATTTTAATTGGGAGTGGGAAAACTCACATTTTATTATGTTTTGTAGATTGTCGTATTTCCAGCAGGAGCTATGTTGACACTACAAAGACAACCACTGATCAGGAACTGTGGTCCTTGCTTCACATGATTCACCTTGACACAAAGCTCTTACCCAAGGAGAAAAAACGTCGACTGAGGCAGTTTTATCAAGCCCATCCTGAAATATTTAATAAGTACTTTGGTGAATCTGCTGTAAACCTGCTTTAGGTCTGCATCTGTCATTTGCAGATAATGCCAAACTGTTTAAGGTCAGCATCCTGATTGCAATTGGCTTCTTTATCTGGCTGTGGTAAAGTTTTTTTTCTGGCAATTGGGTACTATATTGTTATATATTGGTGATTATGTATCATTTGTTTTGTTTTGGAGTAGTCGTGGATTGGGAATAAAAGCACTACAGCCTGTGAGATATTCTGGATCAAATTTTTGTAGCTAATCATTTGTGGGAGAGAAATATAATCCCTGCATTGTTGTCGATTGTGATAAAAGTACCTCTCGGGTAAAGCTCAAAATGTTTATACTACAACTTTCTTGAAAACATAGGTTCTGTCACACAGACGATATTACCAAATTGCTTTTGACCAAGGCTTTTTAGAAATGTTTGAGTTTGATTTATTTAATAAATATCTTTCCATTAATAAGTAATAAATTGATAATAAATTTGTGTGCTGCATCATATAGCATTGCTTTCCTTAAATATTTTTTCAAAATTGCATTGTATGTAATCATTTTCTTAGATCAGTACTAAAAGTATTCTAAAGTACATCTCATTGTATGTAATTTTTCTTAAATCAGTACTAAAAGTATTCTAAAGTACATCTCATGATCATGACGAATCAAACAAATCGAAAATATTATGACAACTTTTGACTACAGACGCTCCCCTACTTACGAACATTCAACTTACGAACAACGGTACATACGAACATGTCTGCAAATTGCGTTTAAGTCCAAAAATGTTCGCAAGTCCAATTTTGTATTTCGCGCCTTTTTTGGAGTAGTACTTCTTTCCGCCGCTAATAGCGACGCCTGGCGCTGTGAGAGCTCAGCTCACCCAGCATCTACCTTCTTCTTCGTTGCAATGCGGAAGTGCGTGAATGTATCTCCAGTGTGCAAAGAACCTTTTTCATTTGTATCATTAAATATCTCATGCATCCAATATTGAATATGGTTGGTAAAAAAGCTAAAGGCTTCTATTGAGGGAGTTGCAAGGAAGAGGCAAGCCATTTCATTTGAAACGAGTGGCAATAATAACGAAGCTTGATGCGCGTGAGAGTGGTGAGCTTTTCACGGGCATTGAATCGTTCGACCGTCAGTACCATTTATAAACAGAAAGATCGAGCAGCAGGACCCAAATATTGAACGTTGCACAAAGTTTGCAAATCAATTGAATGATGCCATACAGTGCTACCGCATCATTTATGATGAAAAAAAGACAACTGTGCAATCGTCATTAGGTCGCTTATTTTGGCCAGTTTCTAATACATAAATCTCTCTCTCTCTACAGTACTGTACATATTCTCTCCATTTTATTAAATGTTTTTTTTTCAGTACAAACCAATGCGTGTTACTTATACAAGCCTTAAACATACAAATGCACTTATATAAACCTTCAATATACTTATATCGGCCTTAAACATAAATTATAATACAAAATATAGCACTGAATCAACTTACAAACAAATTCAACTTATGAACAATCGCTCGGAACCAATTGCGTTCGTAAGTAGGGGAGCGTCTGTATTAGTATATGTTTATCGACTGCCAAATAACGGGCGTTTTCATTGACTCAAAGATGATGTCTGACTCAAAGCGCGCATTGTGCATCTAACCGTGTATGTGATATCTAATGGGCTCGCTCGTCTGCGGCGTCATGTTAGCTCAACACAAACCCGGAAGTGAAAATCACCTTAAAATTCCTCATCCATTGGGCCAAGAAAACTCAAAGTCCAAAAGGATGGCGGATTAACTACATTTTACGGTCATAATTGACGAACAACTTTTTGAGTAGTGAGTGCACGTTGTCCATTGACGTCATACGCGCTGAACGAATCATGTCTTGAATCGGGCATCACTTCCTGGATTGTTGACACACCCGGTCCGGAACAAAATAACCCATCAATCGGAAAAAGAATATCGGTTTTATTTATTATATGAAACGAAGGGTGTTAAGTTATAAAGAACGTCATATGAACGTCGAGCGTGTAAATACTTGCATCACAGGGGCAGACTACTAGAGTGCATAGCAGCTCTGTTATTGTTGATATGAAATTGCGGCTTTATGCTAACGTCACGTAAATTGAAATAGTTTAATAATTGCGAGACAACTGCATCCAAGGTTAGTAACGTCGCCATCATTACATATGTGTGGATGATTTGTAATTTGTCACTTTAGCCTAGTCTTAATCTTGCAGTTTTACACGATCACTGATATTCAAGATGACAACATGTCCATCTTAGATTGCATTTCCTTCTTGTTTTGTTGTTTGTTGCAGTTTGTTCTTCAAGAAAACAATATTCTAACGTCATCGTCATGATTAGAGCATATTTCAAAATCAAGTCTGCATGTAATATTTGACGTTCCACAGAGTAGAGCATGCAAAAGGAGGGTGATCACATGGAGGGTGCTGAAGACCAGGAGTCTGGAGAGGGTATGCACGATACTTCTGAGCAAACTGCAAGAGAGTTAGTCCGAACGAATACACCAAGTCCAAAACCTTCTCAAGGTTAGGAAGACTTCAATTTACAGGAGAACCCAATTTACAATCATTACCTGCAAAAAATATATATAAGCGGCTTTCCTTGTTTATTTTTAGTGTCTTATTTGGTATGACAAACGTATGATTTACACCACATTAATTCTTTTTTTTTTACTATTACCTCACAGCCAGCCCACCCAGGTTTGTGTCTGCAGAAGAGCTCATGGAGACAGCAAAAGGAGTCACTCAAATGACTTTGGCACACGAAATAATGGTTAACCAGTCTTTTCAACTTAAACCCTCTGAGTTCCCCGAAGGAAGGTATTTTTCTTTTTCGATTAGATTTTGGAATGATGCATTGAGTTATTTTTTGTAATGATAACCCGTGCACGACCTATGTACAGTTTGCAGCGTAGAGTGAAGGATATTTTGCACCAAGCATTCTGGGATTACCTGGAAAGTCAGTTAAAGGAGGATCCACCAAAGTATGGCCATGTTATTCAACAAATGGCTGAAATTAAAGAGGTGAGATTCAGTTGAAAACTCTTACTAAGTTGTGTAAGTGTTATTTGTTACTAATCCTCTGTTGCCCCAAGAAACACGCTCAGGGACAGCCCTGAATCGGTGGCCAGCACAAGGACACAGACAGCCATTCACACTCACACTCATACTTAGAGGAATTTAGAGTGTCCAACCAGCCTACCAAGCATGTCTTTGGAATGTGGGAGGTAACCGGAGTACCCGGAGGAAACCCACGCAGGCCCGGACACAGCATGCAAACTCCATGCAGGTGGCCTGACCTGTATTTGAATCCAGGACCCCAGAACTGTGAGGCCGACATGCTAACCACTAGCCGCCGGGCCGCCCGTAACCCATAAATATTGTCAAGGACTGTAGCCATGGAAAGTTGCACACAAGCAATGACAAACCACTGCCAGTGAAGTCTGTTGCACACACCAAACGTCATTTACTTTGGCATTTTGAACTTTAATTGGTGAAATCATTCTGAATGTTGATTTGCATTTATTAGCCAGGTTATTATCTATCATTTTTCTGCAGACGTTGCTATCTTTCTTGCTGGTGGGCCATGGTCACCTGCGCTGCCGTATTGAAGAGGTCCTTGACTTGACGCTAATACAGCAGCAGGCAGAGAAAGGAGCAGTGGACGTTGATGCTTTATCCCACTTCATTATTGAGATGATGGGATCACTCTGTGCCCCCATTAGGGATGATGACGTCAAAAAACTAAAAGAGATGACCGATTTTGTCCCTTTGCTTAAGTAAGTCAAAGAAAAAGACACTTCAGTACAGATGGCTATTATACAATGTAATTTTGGAATCATTAATAGGTAAAGTTTAGTCTCTTTAAACTTTTCTAGGTGTTTTGTGGTAACGTAGTATATAGCTGATTAGGGTTGTATGCCTCAAAAAACTAAAAGAGATGACCGATTTTGTCCCTTTGCTTAAGTAAGTCAAAGAAAAAGACACTGTAGTACAGATGGCTATTATACAATGTAATTTTGGAATCATTAATAGGTAAAGTTTAGTCTCTTTAAACTTTTCTAGGTGTTCTGTGGTAACGTAGTATATAGCTGATTAGGGTTGTATGCCTCTCTTTCCAATTATGTATACTTTTTGAGACACCGAATTCCTTGCTTCCCTATGTGTGTGTGTGTATATATATATATATATATATATATATATATATATATATTTGTGTGTGCATGTGTATATATATGTTTCTATATATGTATATGTGTATATATATATATGTATGTATATATGTGTGTATATATGTGTATATATATATATGTATATATATATGTATATATATGTATATTTATCCTGTGTGTAAGTGACTTGCCGCCTCGTGGTATAGAGGTTCACTCGCCTGACTTTGGTGTGGGCAGGCGTGGGCTCGATTCCTGCTGGTGGCGGTTATGATTGTGAGTGTGTGTGGTTGTTTGTCTCTTTGTGTGCCCTACGGCTGACTGGCGATCAGTCTAGGTTGTAGTCTGCCTTTTGCCTGAAGCCAACTGGGTTAGGCTCCGGCAACCCCTGCAACCTTTTCGAGGATACGCGGTATGGAAGATGAATTAATGAATGTAAGTGACTTGTTCAAGTCAACATTTCCATTATTTAAATGCGGTAGGGGAAACTATTATGTAGTATATCTTTTAAGTATGAACAAGTGTTATACATTACTTAAAACAGACTTAAATCTATATTTAAGATTAAATAAAGTCAAAACCATGGTCTATATAATTCTTCCTTTTGCTCAATTTTCATCATGTGCTACACAGCTTGGCAATGACTTTTTTAATTCCTCTCTGTTTGGTCCACATAGTGGATTAGTGCTGAAAGAATATCTGTGCCTTGGCCTCCCTATGTAGATCATCTCGCTATGCTTGTACAGCTTTCTCTGTGTTTCTCTGGCTTCCTTCTGCATTCCATAAACATGCATGGGCTAGACCAAGTTCAAAATTGCTAAAAGATGAAATGGGTTGTGTAAACAGGTACAGTGTATAGTGGCCCAGCGATTAACAAGTGATTAGTCTGACTGCTGAATGTGATCCCAATACAGAGAACAATTTTGTTTCAATTGGTACAGACAACAATATTAGTCTACAAATATTAATAACCTCTTAACAAGTTTCTGTCATCCTCCTATTAGGGCCATATGCTCACTGTTGGACCTGATGAAGTTGGACATGGCAAACTTTGCTGTAAACAGCATCAGGCCCCATTTGATGCAGCAGTCAGTTGAGTATGAGAGGAACAAGTTTCAGGAGTTTCTGGACAGACAGCCCAGTAAGTGCATTACCTAAGTTGTCTTTTGCAGCCATTCACTGTAATCTAACGAATTAGTTTGTTTCATATTACATACCTAAACTGTGGACAAAGTGTGAAATGAAACGTTTCTTGTTTGGAAGAGAATTGTTAGAATGCGTTATTTTCGTCATATTTAATTTTCTATAACATTCAAGTAGGGGCCCCCGCGGCTGTGGTTAGTGTGTTGGCCTCACAGCTCTGGGGTCCTGGGTTCAAATCCAGGTCTGTCCACCTGTGTGGAGTTTGCATGTTCTCCCCGGGCCTGCATGGGTCTCATCCGGGTACTCCGGTTTCCTCCCACATTCAAAAAACATGCATGGTAGTCTGATTGGACACTCTAAATTGCCCCTAGGTATGGGTGTAAGTCTGCATGGTTGTCCCTCTACTTGTGCCCTGCGATCGGCTGGCCACCTATTTAGGGTGTCCCTCGCCTCTGGCCCAGAGTCAGCTGGGATAGGCTCCAGCACCCCCCGCCACCCTAATAATGATAAAGCGGTTCAGAAAATGAATGAATGAATGAACATTCAAGTACAACTTTTTTCATACATTTAGATGTTGAGCTCAATTATTTTGCAGTTGAAAACACACATTTCTCTTTTCCAGATGCTTTAGACTACACTGAAAAGTGGCTCAAGGACACAATGAATGGCTTGAGCGAGGCTTCTTCCACTGGCGCATCAAATGATCCTCCTACTCTCCTCCCTGGTCACGTTCATAATCAAGCATATTTGCGACTCTTGAAGTGGGAACACCTCGTAGAACCCTTTCCCGAGGTTACCACTTTGATGTTTATTCATTCAATTGTTTCTTCTTTGAAAAACTATTTTTGCCCTACAGTTGGATTTGCTCTCTGAGATAACCTTTCACCCCCTTTTTTAATTATATCTAGACAGTGTTGATGGATCAAACTCGGTTCCAGGAAATGCAGCAGAAGACAGAAAAGTTGGTTTTGCTTTCATCTATATTGCTCATTGTTTACACTACTACGGGGGAAGCCATCGCAGGTCTTCCAGGACTCATCGAGAGGCTTAAAAACATCGTTCATGCCATGCTTGCCGACATGCACACACCGTGAGTACAATCGCCTCGAAAAGTTTTGTTTAAACATGCCATTCATCCATCCCTTAGATCAGTGGTTCTTAACCTTGTTGGAGCTATCAAACCCCACCAGTTTCATATGCGGATTCACCGAACCCTACTTTAGTGTAAAATCAAATGTGATTTTTTTTCAAGATATATAAAATCCTCGCAGTACTGATTGGCTAAGCAATGTCACGTGATCATCTGCAACCGGTGATGGTCAAGCAGGGCATGTTACCGTGAATAGGCATGATGAGTCAATGTGACTTGATGTTAGGTTCATCCAATTGTACGTTTATCCTTAGGTTTTTCCAATTCAGCTTTCAATAAAAAAGGCATCTGTAGTCACATCACATTTAATTCTTGCAAGAAGAGAATACATCCGGCCGCTCGCCCCACAAGATTATTCTAAAGAGTGGCATTATGTCCTGCCCATTTAAGGCCTCAAATCAAAACAATTACAAGGTCATCGATTCCAATTGCGTAAGCAAGAAACAAAACAATTCCATAATCAAGCAAACCTAGCGTCAACCTAGCGTCACAAAGGAAAAACAATATGCGAGTTGATTGATAGCCATCCGCTGAATCAACAACAATTTAAGCATCCTTCACAGATCTTCATTGCGAACTTGTATCTGGGGAAAGGGTTGAGGCGTATCTTCCAGTACTCAGTCCTCGGAGCAAGAACTCAGTGTATTGTTTTTATGTCCTTGCGAACTTGTATCTCTCGCTGGACCCAGCTGTCCTGGAGAGCGACCTTGGCGTAAGCGTTTGTCTTCGTTGAAAGCGATCAACACATATATATATATATATATATATATATATATATATATATTGTTTAATATAGTTACACATTTAGGATGAGCATTACTATTCCTAATAAGCAAATATATTGATTAATATAGTAAGCATGTATATTATAAGGCTTTATATTCATTGCAAACACATTTATAATAATGATTACTCCAACATTCCCCCCTATATTATAAATTTGCACATGATCCCCTTAATAAAACTTCCTTTCAGCTTTATTCCATTAATTCCAAATGAACATATAGTAACATCCCAGAATGAACCCAACATTCCCCCCTTTTTTATTATATGTTCGTTATTTATTTTATGGCAAATCCAAGAAGAGAGGGATATCTCTGTTGGCTGTTTTAATTTTACCCGCTTAGGCCCTACTCGTTCGGCAGGTCTGAAAGCAGAAAACAAAATCATTTTCGCCATCATTTTTCATCCTCGGAATTACCATGCTCTTGAAATTCACTGCTGTCGTCAGCACGCTTCATTAGTAGGGGATACAATTCATGCAATTTAGAATTTGTAGGGGCAATCGCAGTGGTCATAAGTCGGCTTATCAAAGATCTTAAGCAGGGAATAATACAACACCCACATAATGTCAAAATCGTAGCAAAAAGGGCTACGGAAAATGCAACAAATTGGGCCAAATCAAAAGGACATGCCACCAGCTTTCCAAGGCGGAATTCTCCGACTCCAGAATGCTTCATATTGCCTCCGTGGCAGGGGCTCCACCGAATACACAGCTTAGATTCGATCCGGGACTAAGCTCGTTTGTCGATTTTCTCGTAACTCAAACCGACGTTTCCCATTGAAATGAACTAAAAACAAATGAATTCGTTCGAACCCTCTGAAAATACACCACAAACAGGATATTGGATTGGAAAAAAATGTTTTATTTGCTCTAATTCGCCATCTATTAACAAAGTATCAAATAACTATTGGTTTAATAGTATACTAAAATGTGTTTAATAGAACTAAAATTAGACGGATTTCGCGGAGGGTAGAGAGAGAGGGACAGAGAGGGGGCGAGAGTGGGAGACTTTTTGCACGGCAATGCTTGTAACAAACTAATTTAAAAGAACTTGGATTACGATGCAGACACACTCAAAAATAAGTTTAATCGAACTACACTAAACTTAATTTAAATTTTGATTTACATTTTTATACCTCTCTTCCCCCGGCCGGGTTGGCTCTGTTTGCCCCGCCTCCACCCTGAGTTTCAGATGCAACCTATCGATGGTAGTTTCCTTTTGTATTCCCTTCAAAATATTCCGAAAATTATGCACACAAATGTCCTCACAATAGGATAACGTACGACCATTTGCCAACGAGTAGTATATATAACTCTTGTATTAACGATCGCCCCGCCATTCGCAATGACTAACGGGAAAAAAACACTGAAAAAATGCAACGCTCCACCCAGTGCTCACAGAGACATTACAAGAGGGAGTTGCGACCAGAGATACATTACACGAGGGAGTTGCGGGGAGAGAGACAGTGCCCATGATGTTCTTATGAGCAGCCTCTCACGTCCGCTGTCTGCTCGTAGATCAAAATTTGTCTCGTATCTCAAGACAAATATTTGCCCGAAATTTTACTCGTATCTCAAATTTCTGTGAAATTTTCACCTCAACTCAACAAAACATATTATTAAATATTTAAATACGTTTTTGTATGCTCGGAAAGTCTACCTTTTTCAAACTTGTAATATATAAATATGATTTCTTTAATTATGTCGCCAAACAACTTGTGAATAAAAATTGAATGCTATAGTTTATTTAAAGTTAAACATAATAAGATCAAAAGTTTAAACTGTGAAAATGTACAATTGGAAGGGAAAAATATGTTAAAATTTCATGTTGCCAACAAAGCTTATAAGGTTGGGACAGTGAACATAAAAAGTCATCTCATTTTCTGAACCGCTTTATCCTCATTAGGGTCGTGGGGGGTGCTGGAGCCTATCCGAGCTGACTCCGGCCCAGAGGCGGGGGACACCCTGGGTGGCCAGCGAATCGCAGGGCACAAGGAGAAAAACAACCATTCACGCTCACACTCATACTTAGGGGCAATTTAGAGTGTCCAATCAGCTTACCATGCATGTTTTTGGAATGTGGGAGGAAACCGGAGTACCCAGAGGAAACCCACGCAGGCCTGGGGAGAACATGCAAACTCCACACAGATGGACATGACCTGGATTTGAACCCAGGACCCCAGAGCTAACCACTCGCGCCACCGGGCCGCCCCATAAAAAAGTCTGGAAAACTAAATTGCACAAACAGCACAAGGTCCATTGTCAAAATTATTGAGCTTAAAAAGTGCTTCTCATAGTGGCAGTGTCTCTCAGTAGCCAAGACTGATAGAGGATGTTGCGCAGCGAGATAGTGGAACAATATTATAAAGATGTTACCTCCCTGGCAAATTGCAGAAAGTTTGAAGTTACACTCATCTGCAATGCATAACATCCAAAGATTCAAAGAATTTAGAACAATCGGTGTGCGTATGGGTCAAGACCAAAAAAAAAAAACGATGGATGCCCGTGATCTCCGTGCCATGAAACGGCACTGCACTAAAAACAGGAATGTGACTATAAAGGAAATCACAAAATGGACTCAGCTGTATTTCAGGAAACTGTTGTCGATGAGCACAATAAATAGGAGCCAGAACTACATGTGTTTTCTCTAAACTAGAGGTCATTTAAAATATGTGGCAAAGTACTAAAAAAAACTGTTCTGTGGTCCAACGAATTGCAGTTCTAAGTTCTTTCATGGAAAAATGCTTTATAATGTCTTCTGGACTTAAGAGCACAAGGACAAACCAAGTTGATGTCAGCACTTAGTTGAAAAATTACCCAATCCGACTGTTGGACTTGAGTTGATTCGAATTCCAAATTTTATGACTTGCAAACTTGACTCCGACTTGACTCGCTTCGGTCTGTGACTCAACTTGTCTCGGGATACAATGACTCAAGACTCGAGGACTTCACAATTTTTATGGGCTTTTACACTATAGGTTTGTATTTATGAAAGTGTTACCAAAAGCATAAGGACAAAAGCTTTTATAGCTTGCTTGCAAGCTATTACTTCAGCTTTTACAATTTGGATGGGGATCATTGTCACATCATGAACAGTGGAAAGGAGTTAACAAGAGTTGCGGGTGAGCTGCTGCCTGTCCCTAACTATGGACATCAGGCAGAGTACACCACAGACTGGTTGCCACTGCCAACCAGTCGCCGGCCACGTAGAAAAAAAACATTCATACCGACTATCATCCCGATGGAGAACGCGTGTTTTTATGATGACACAACCTCATGACTTGGCTTGACTCGACTCAACTCGACTTGACTCAACAAATATTTTGACTTGACTTAATTGACTTGCCCACAACAGGAAAGACTCGGGACTTGCTTGAGACTTGGCCCAAATGACTTGCGACTTGCGTGTAACTCAAATCTGAGGAACTCATGCAATTGTCTGGATATTGAAATGACCAGTCTGTAGCCCAGATCTTTCACCTATTGGGACATTTGGTGCATCATAAAGAGGAAGGAGTGACAAAGAAGGCCTGAGACATTTGAACAGGTAGAGGCATGTATTAGACAGCACTAAACTAGAAAAACTTGTTCCCTTGGTCCTCATTTGTAAGAAAGAAAAAAAGAATGTATGAAAATAAAGGGGTGCCTAATGGATGTGGCCTTGTCACAGTTTTTTTTTTATTTGTTGACCCCATGAAATTTAAAATCCCCGTGTGTGTGTGTGTGTGTGTGTGCGTGTATATATATATATATATATATATATATTGTGTATATATATATATATATATATATATATATATATATATATATATATATTGTGTATATATATATATATATATATATTGTGTGTATATATATATATATATATATATATATATATATATATATATATTATATATATATTAAAATAAATAAAATATATTTATATATATATATTTTAATTTATTTATTTATTTTTTACTCACAGTTTAAACAATTAATTTAATAAACTTGATAAATTGGCAGTTCCACATCATTGCATTCAGTTTTATTCACAATTTGTAGTGTCCAAACTTTTTCGGAATCGGTTTGTAGCTATAAGCAAAGACATATTGTTGTGTAACATCTTTTTTGTGTGTTTAATAAACCATTATACCTAAATGATGGTTTGAATTCTGGCTTGCATTAGGTACGTATATTATTGTGGCTGTGAAAGGTACTTCTATCGGAAAACCAAATCTTTGGCTTTTGCCAATTTAAAACCTTGTAAATCATGTTACTATTCAACCCAAGACCCACAATAATACAATTGTTAAAATTCATAGCCTACTTTTTATGTCAAGCCTGCTCAAAACTAAAACTAGCTGATATGACTATATTATGTATTATTGATTAGTGTGTGTGTGTGTACCTACAAGTCAAAATATATTCCATAATGTCTCCGCAGTGAAAGACAGTTGTTTTGCATTTGAAATGGTAAAAAGTATACCCTATTTAATAATATTGATGAGATTTTCCACTAGTTGTGTTGCTTCATGCAAATATCATTGCCTTTTCAAGGTCTTTCAATCTGCAAGAGACCTTGTTGACCATTGGGGAGAAACTCTGCTTGGAGCTAAATGAATGTTTAAGACAGCATGGCTATGCAATGTTAACTCATGACCAAAAGGACACATTGATGGGCCAAATCTCAGCCACCATCCAGCCAGACAACACGGTCCGTCAGCTGATGGGTAAGTGAAGTGTGTTTAATTTTTATTACAGAAGTAAAGCTTGGACTGACTCGCGTCTTCTCGGCTTGCTTCTTTCAGGCTCTCGGGTGCAAGGATACCTGCTGGCCTCACTTGAATCTAGTCAACACAGGACCCCTCCTCCTCCGCCTGGAGGTCTTGCACCTGTCAGCAAGGAACTAACAGAACTTTGTGCTCGTTTTAGTTTACTCGTCAACTTTAATAAGCTAGTCTTCTCCCCATTCTACCAAAAGATTCTCCACAAGTGCTTCTCATCAGAAACTTGTAGCAGCACAGAGACCTAAGCACTATATTGTGGACAGTGGTTTGTCGTAGGTAAAGCTTAAGTTCTACTAAAGTAGCTGATTATAATGATCAGCAGTGCTTGACAGTAACAATGCTCAGAAGAAAATTAAGATACATTTAAACATTTTAAATACTTGAAATAGAGCTGCCAACCTCCGCCGACCCCATTTCAGGAGTACCCTTGTCCCATTTCCGGAGTCAAACAAGAAGCAATACAGTTCTGTGAGAGTCTGGATTTCTTAAAAGTTTCATCCAAATTGCGATCCATTCTGCGCTTATTCGTAGCAGGCATATTGATAAGTGGTGTACTAGAACTTCCTTTAGAACAACCCCGGAAATGATAGAATTTGTTTCAAAACAAAAGATTGGTGGTTTAGTCAGCCTTAATAATACTTACAGTGGTACCTCGAGATACGAGCTTAATCCGTTCCGGAACTGAGCTCGTATGACGAGGTTCTCGTAACTCGAACGAACGTTTCCCATTGAAATGAATGGGAAACAAATTAATTTGTTCCAACTATCTGAAGAAAACACCAAAAACAGGATATTGGATTGGAAAACATGTTTTATTTCTTATAATTCACCATCTATTAACAAAGTAATAAATAACGAGTGGTTTGATAGTAATAATGTGTTTAATAGGAGTAAAATTAGACACATTTCGCGGAGGGGAGAGAACAACACACACGGAGGCGGAGGGGGGGGGGACTGTTCGGGGTGACTTTCTCCACGGCAACATTGCACTCTTAAACGAACAAACAAATTTAAATTAACTTGGATAACTAAAAAAACAGACACTCAACTTTTAATGTAACTTCAAACAAAACTAAATTCTAAATTAGTTGTAATCTTTTTTACCTTACTTAGTTCTACGGGTTGACACCACCTGGCCGCTCCGCCGAAGTCTTCAAAACAAACGCATCAAGCGTTGTTTGTTTTTGTCTACCCTTCAAAATATTTCGATAATGTCGAATACAAATGTCATCATAATACGATGATGCGCGACCACTTGCCAGTTTGTCAGGGTGAGTCTTTTCAATAAAATCCGAAACCTCTTGCCACTTCGCGAGCATGTTTTTGATATCTTTTGTAGCCGCCTCTTCCACCGCCTCCTCGCTACTAAGTTCCGGCAACAAATGTTCACGCTCCTGTAGGTCGATTAAATCCTGTCCGCCTGGGCATTTTTTTCCAAAAAAGACCAGTTTCATCGCAGTTGAAAACTTGCTGGGGGGTGTAATTTTCCTGGGCGATAATCAAGGCAAATGTCTTAATAAATTCCACCGCAGCTTTCGAATTGCAACTCGCCGCTTCTCCGTGTCGGATTACAGAGTGTATTCCAGATCGTTTTTTAAATTTTTCGAACCAGCCATGACTCGCTTTAAATGTTTGTGAAGTTGTTGAAGGCTCTCCTTTCGTTGATATCAAATCTATGTAAATTCGGCTGGCTTTTTCACAAATGGTAGACTCGGCCAGGCTATCTCCTGCTAATTGTTTATCTTTTATCCACAATAAAAGAAGGTTCTCCATCTCGTCGTGAATGTCACTGCGCCGGTGGGAAATCATAGATAGTCCTTTGGTTGGCCTCTTCTCAATAATTGCGTCCCTCTGCTTAAGGATGGAGGATATGGTTGACGTATTCCTCTCGTATTGCCGAGCGAGCTCGGTAACACGTATCCCACGCTCATGTTTTTCAATTATTTCGCGTTTCATGTCCATTGTCAACGGTCGCCTTTTCTTAGCAAAACTTTGCCGATCCATTGTAATACGTATTGTTTACCTGGTATGTAAATGTAGACCAAGTGGGGGGAAAACGCGTGTGGAAATGCAAAGTCCGCCCACCAGTGCTCGTAGACATATTTTTTACACGAAAGAGATGCAAAAACAAAAAAATGCCATGGCGACCTGGCTTGGTCGCATCATGAAATTTTGACCGCATCACGGGCGAATTATTCGATCGAAATTTCCCCCGTAAGACGAGCATTCCGTATGACGAACGGTCGTATGACGAGGTACCACTGTACTTCCCTTATGAAGAAAAAAAACAAATGTTAAAGCGATAGAGGCTAACTAGGCAATAGATTCCGAATCGATTGCCATGCTGAAGTCGCACAAGACGAATTATTCGTCAACTTGTAACCCGGACGATTCACAAAGCGCTCGTGTTACCGAATTATTCCGGTTTACAGTGCAGTTCGAATGAAGTGTGCAAGCCGTAGCGATGGTGTGAATTTCTACGCATTTCAATTGAAAATCTGGTATTTTTCCGAAATTTTCGGGGATTTCCGGAGTTTAAAGAGGTTGTCCGCAGTCCCGGAGTTTGCGTTGCATTTCCAGGTAAACTCTGGAAATTCTGGAGTAGTTGGCAGCTCTGTTGAAAATATGGTGTTACAAACTTGTGTATTACATTTTTTCTCTCTCTAACCCATGACTGCAAAAAGATGTTCTATATTCATAAAAGGATTTAAAAAAAAAACAAAGCAGGGATCTCAAAGTCAATTTAACTGGGGTCATATATCCGGGGTGAGTGTGAGCCCTATCAAGTATTTCACAAAAAAAGCTTCCAAACATTCAAAGTATTTAAGCAATCTGGTCTTCTCAATCTTAATGAATAACAGCTAAGAACATGAACTGTTCTTTTGAACCGAGTACATGTTGACCTTCTGTCATCTCTCTGCTATTTTGCATATTGTCTAGTTAAGCCATGATTTTTCAATTCTCTAGCATTGAACTTTCCACTAATATACATCAGAGTCAGGATGCCCTTTCTCCTTTTGTCCAACCTTGCCTTTCTCTGGAGCAATAGCTCTGTGACACAATACATTTTGTCAAGCACCACCGAAGAGTGTCATGAGCCTTAGTTGTGGACTCTTACAAAAGAAAAAAGACAGAAAACACAAGGCAGTTATTTGTGGTCTCCATAAACACTTAGATATCAATTAAGGGGCTACAAAATATTGTCCTGTGGGCTACAAATTTGATCACCCTGTAGCAATGTTCCCTCTAATTTTTTTGTTTGTCTGTGCAGAAAGACAACCTCCCTGAGCACACTGAGTACCGGTGTGAGCAACATCATCATTGCTCGCTATGGGCACACACCAGTATCACACCTGCCATAAGCAGGTGCAT
Organism: Stigmatopora argus; assembly: GCF_051989625.1. Classification (NCBI taxonomy): domain Eukaryota; kingdom Metazoa; phylum Chordata; class Actinopteri; order Syngnathiformes; family Syngnathidae; genus Stigmatopora; species Stigmatopora argus. Next base: position 6,261,277 of record NC_135389.1, on the reverse strand, counting down.
ATCTACTACACATAAATGATGTAGTAATAATAAAATGTAATGATTAATATCTATGAATGGGCGGCCCGGGGGATGAGTGGTTCGCGCGTCGTCCTCAGCTAAAAAAAAAATTGGGATTTTATTTTGTGCGCTCCATATGATTTGCTGTGCGCAGAGAAGACGAGAGTAGTGCGCAATTGCGCATGTGCGCAGCTTAGAGGGAACATTGCCCTGTAGTAAGTAACAAAAAGTCTCTTACAAATGTAACTCACCTTTAGAGAAAAGTATTATTAAAAAATCTGTTATATTAGAATGAATTAAAAAAATCACAAATACTTTAAAATACAGAAAATTAGATGCTACCATGCCCTGCAATTGGCTGGCAACCAATTCAGGGTGCCCTGTGCCTGCTGGCCATAGTTGGCTGGGATATTCTCCAGCACTCCCTGCAACCTTTGTGAGGTAAAGCAGTACAGAAAATGAATAGAGACCACCACCCAGCTACAGGACTGTGGGCGTCTGCATCTGAAAGTAATGTACTTACATTCCTGCTCTCATTTGCACCTGCACCTTCCCCCTTCGAATGCTTACGGGCCAAGAAAGGCAGTCTCCCTGGTAGCTAAATATCCTCGGCTCAGAACCACAACAAACTTCTGCCTCCCTTGAATTTCTGCAGGTCCTTGCTGTAATGGTAGCCAATGATACTGTGCCGAGTGTCAGCCTTTACTGCACAATGCACCGCATTCCCTGGATGATTTTTCCCCTCCTTAGGTTTTGTCATGGCACGCAACCACTCGGAGCAGTCGCACGTTATGGGCAAAATGACACAAACACCTGAGATAGTATGTCTTTATGCACCCGGTAACTCAATGGCTAACTTCGTGTACTGGTAAAATTTGGCCAAAGTTACTATAAATGTCAACCCAAAAAGACCAAGTTGTAATTACTAATCAGTTCTTTGTAAACGTAAATCATGCTTTTTTATTACTACAGTCTTCCCCCGATTATCGCGACTTTACTTATCACCAATTCACTTCGTTGCAATTTTTTCCTGCTATTAATAATGCAAAATGTTTTTTTTTTTCTTTAAGTTCATAAAAATGAAAATCCACGATCGAACTCGCAAGCGGAAGCCACTCATGTAATCCGCTTGCTACTAGGACTCAGCACTGGAAAAAAAAATAAAGGTAGTTATAATAGGGCTGACGCTACTTATTAATAATTTTTCGATAATGTCTGGTCTACATTAACCATGATATTCGAGGGATAACTATACAGATATTGGTCAACTATAGGTATTGTGCTTGGTGGTACCCATGTATGTACACGTTATACATAGCTCATACAGGACGATTATTGCCCGATTTTGGCTTGACAGAAGCACGGATAGTGGTGGCCAACTTCTAAATGTAGGGTTGATGTCTCGACGCCTCTTGAAGCGTGACATATTCACCAACTGTCACATAGTATGAAAGTCCGATTCCTACTATTTTTTGCTTATTGTTGACCAAACGTATAACTTCGTGAATGCTGTGTGTGCTCTTTGTGTAAATAGAGAAACCCATTCTGCCTTCTTGTTCATAACAAATGTGTTGATAAATTGTTCACCTCGAAGCATGTATGGAGATTTATTGTCCTGTCCCCACCATCTAAGAAAACGTCCCTTTTCCCCTTTCTGAACAGCAGTCAGTGACTATTATGACATGAAGGGTCTTTTATCTGTGTGGCTTTTTGACAGCTGCTTGTCCCAGCTCCTGTTGACGTCAGTTGTTGAGGGAAGTCTTGTAGTGTCTTGGGCGTTCCGAGACACGTGTGACTTTATGACACCATAACTTGTAATCTGACACTTTTACCCTAAGAAACGACCAAAATCTGACCAAATCTGGCATTAGACATTAATAATAATGAAAATAAATTCCCCAAATATTTTATAGCAATTAGAATACAGTCATTGGTTTGTGAATTAAAAATAACAAAGCTACAATATGTTACATTTTCAAAAATATTATATATACAGTTGGTTGTTTGGATGATTTGTGATGGTCTGGCCACTAATTCAGGGTGTCCCCCGCCTGGTGCCCATAGTTAGCTGGGATAGGCTCTAGCACCCCCTACGACCCTTCTGAGGGTCGGTGATGTGGAAAATGAATGCCTGAATGTTTGTACGATTTATGCTAGGAGCCAGTTTACTACTGTAAACTAGCTTACTACTTACAAATGTAGAACCAAATACTACGTTAAAAAATAAATAAAAAATAAAAATAAAAATGATAAGACAATGAATGTGTCACTTAATCATAGAACTGGTACCACATCCTTATGTGCTTAATGTGATGAATACCTTTTGGTAACATCAAAGTACATGATGTACTGTGGAGTGGTCAAATTGCTGTGTCAATCTGTTGTCTCTGCACAGGACATTTTTTTAAGTGCTTAGTTTTCTGATAACAAAAACAACGCTGACATGTTTTAAAAATAATAATAATAATAATTGCAGGTATCTAGTAGTTGGGGGTCGAACAATTTGGGTAAATACAACATGTATTTGAAGCCACTTACTGAGTTTTGTTCAACCAGCACCTATTAGTGTATTTCATTCTCAATAGGTTCCTAAAACATTAAGGATTGTGTGCTCTTCCGTACTAAATGTAATGAAACACAAATGTAATTATTTTCTTAAGAGGATTTTTCCAACTTTCACACTGGTTCCTGAGGGCTCTGTCCATTCAGTCAGTGTTCAACATCTCTTGTCCCTCGAAACTAGTCTTTGGCTTACCCACATAGTGTATATCTTTTTGGCAAGCTATTCTTAGTTAAATAAGGACTAAAAGTGTTACTCCGCTATTGAATGAGAGACTATGTAATAGACATAAAAAGATTGTAGAATGCTTTGTTTGTGTGTGTTTTAATGTCTTTATTTTCTCGCACCACAGAATGCATAATGAATCCACTTTTCAGACCATTTGGGCGCAGAAAAATTGACTTCATTATGGACCAACTTGAACTGTGTAATATTACTGAGAAATGGTTTAAAATACTGAAAATGTTAAGTGGAACTGACTTCTCATGCACATGATAAATTTACACATGTTGTGGATGTAAGTAACAATTTTAATAAAGCATTGTGTGTGCCTCAGATATTGTAACTTCATTGTACCATATTCAGAGAACACCGTGAATACATTCAGAAGGGGAAAAGTAACAACAAAATTAAAAAAAAATGTAGAGAACTTAGTTTTTGTTTTTTCAAACTGAAAATAATCACAGGAAACATTTATTGTAATTTGCTTATGCTCCATTTGCAACCAGTCTTTATAGCAGTGCTTCTCAAATAGTGGGGCGGGCCCCCCTATGGGGGCACGGAGCAAATCGTCGAGAAGCACTGCCTTATAGCAATGACGGTCTCGCTACTGCTTTTCTCACTCACCCCCTCTCTTACCAGGGGTTTTGAACCCACACCATGTTGACAATTAAGAATGTAGACTACTGAAGACAAGCTGGAGTAAGTTCTCTGTGTAGAGATGAGATGAGAACCTGCATTTCTGGAAAAGAAAACATTTTCAATCAAGAAAAAAAGGGTCCAAATACATTTTCAGCCTCACAGTGGGGAACCTGGGTTCAAATCCAGGTCGGTCCACCTGTGTGGACTTTGCATGTTCTGCCTGGGCCTGTGTGGGTTTTCCCCAGGTACTCCGGTTTCCTCCCACATTCCAAAGACATGCATGGTAGGCTGATTGGACACTAGATTCCCCCTAGGTATGAGTGTGAGCGTGAATTGTGGTTTGTCTCCTTGTGCCCTGCGATTGGCTGGCCACCAATTCAGGGTTTCCCCCGCCTTTGGCCTGGAGTCAGTTGGGATAGGCTCCGGCACCCCCCGCGACCCTAAAGGGGATAAAGCGGTTCAGAAAATGAAAAATATGGGAAAAAAATGAAAACAACAAGAACTTTCACCATAGGTATTTTCTTTTACCCGCACATGTACAAACTTTTGATACCTCTGGGAAATCTGCTAATTAATGTTTTCTTTTTTATCGTAAGAATTAACAGACTAATTTCGTTTCTGAATATTCGACACGTGCTGTTTTTTTGAGTGTTTGATAAAATATTTATGACATCTATGGAGTCATGTTTGGTTACTCGGTAACCACTGGCTGACATTTGGACACCTCGTCCCCACTCCCCTACCCAACATTCCACACACGCGAGGAAGCAACAGCTAGCAGAAGCTCCGACGCCTGTCACCCACAAGGCATATTATAATGCACAAGTTTAGAAACGCCAATTTTTCACCCTGAGCAGACTTGATAACAACATTCGACGAAACATAGGAAGAGCCGGGAAAATACGGATCATGGCCGATCTTCTTAGCGAATAGTTAGTTGTTGTTTTGGCAGAGTGAAATGTGCAAAAAGTCGGTGAGCTGCACTCGACGTCGAACAAGATGGCAGCAATAGCAGCGACACCGATGCAGGGTTTCACGGTGGCGTGGCTTCTCGCTGCTTGTCCCTTTGATACGATCACTCATTTTGTGTACGGGTTTTACTGAAGGTAGGTCATTTGATCACTATAGCGTGTACATGTACTTTATCTGTGCGTATTTTGATTGTTGCGACGAAATGACTTCGCCCATTGCTGCCTTGCTTGCTAACAGATAGGCTAGCCAACTTTGTGTGAGGGTTAGCTGGCTAGCTTTGACACGCAGTGTTTGCCGTCGTTTAAGTAGAAATAAGAATATAGACTCTGTCTCGTTTAGTTTGAAGCGAAAAAAAATCGAAACTTCATGCCAGAATGATCGGTAATTAACTTGCGGAATAACTGGCTCCTTATTATGCAACAGCAGCTGCTCACGTAACTCACAAAGTAAAGTACAGTACAGTAGATATAGTCTGCAGTAAATATACTGTACTTGGTTGAACATCGATCAATCAGTGAAGACACGTTAGTTCTCAAGGTGTCAGTCACTGAATTTATAATACGGGGTTCAACAGGTGTGCAGGCTCTTGCTGCCCCTCACCCAAACACACTAACATATGGTTAATGTGTTCTACATTGATCACTAACAGTGTTTCCCAACCTTTTTTTAGCTGCAGCACACTTATTACATTGAAAAAATCTCAAGGGACACCACGATCCGAAAATCTTTTCATTTAAAACTATGTCGCCTATATCAAAATAGTCATTCTCATGAGAGTTTATCAGCAGGAATCACATAAACCTCCAAAATGATTCCAAAATCGAATTTTTCACACTGACCTAATGTCACCAAAAGTTGATGTCTGTGGACCCTGAACAACTTCCGGTTCGAGTGATGCCAAAATAATTAATGTAATGTTTGTAATCGCAGAATTTTATGACTTTTCTCCAAATATTACTTAAATCTAATATTACGCAAAAAATGTTGTGCTCACACAGACTTCACGTCCCTAAAAGTTGATGCCCTAGAAATCAAACAACTTCCGGTTCATGGTTAGAGAAAAATAAACAACAAAATGACTGTTTCACAATTTGAATCTTGAAATAGTATAATCTATAATTTAACGTTTGTCATATTTTGGATTTAACCTTGTAATAATTCAATTTTAATCTCGTTACATCTATATTATTTTTTCTCTCTGATTATTACATATAACTTCTTGCAATTTGCCGCGGCACAACTGACCTTTGCTCACGGCACACCGGTAGGGTATCGTATTTTCTAGATTAAAACCGGATCGGATTATAAAGTGCTCCACTAATGAACACATTTTAATTTAACTCACAGCTGGTAATAGGTGCATCAGTATAGTACTGCATTTGCAGTATAGTACCCGCTGCGCACCTGATCACCACACCAGTGTGCCACGGCACAGTGGTTGGCAAACACCGCACTAACAAACTATGTATCCAGGTGGTATTTGTTGACCAGAAAGAGTTCATCGCCACAACTACTCGCCGTGATATGTGGCTCTCCATTTCAGGGTCAGATCTAGTCACCAAGCAGCGGGCTATCAGGCTACCCAGTTTGGTGATATATATACACACACGTGTGTGTCAGAGAATGGCAGAGTAAGCAAGTGCCCCTTTAAAGAGCTGATGGACGTGGCCGCATGGCAAGGACACGCAAGGTGAAATAGTTGGTTCTCAGAAGTCACATGGGGGAGGCTTTTTACATTGCTTCTTAGTCTGTTTTATCAAGTCGCTATTTATGTTTGCAGATCTGCTGCGGATGATGTTGAATGTGGATGTAGTTAAAAATAAGTCATTACCATTATGGGAGCACTGTATTTGTGTCCGTGTGTGTGGCTTCCTCTGTTCATGCATACTTATACAGTCGTACCTCTACTTACGAAATTAATTGCTTTCAGAACTTTTTTCGTAACTTGAAAATTTTGTATTTAGAGGTGTACTTTATATGTAAATTCTCTAATTCGTTCCATGGTCCTCACACAACTACCAACTAAACCCTTTAAAATTGGTCAGTGTCCCAATTTTGGATGAAAGATGTGAGAAACACACAAAAATTAGAGAAACATTGCAACAACCGAAGCATTTTCAGGCAAACAAACTGACCGCCTAAATGGAATTCAAAAAGTATACTGTCAAGCAAATGTACAGTTTAAAAAAAAAAATAATCTTCTAAAACAGGTTTCACTTTATTTTACTTATCTGCTGTCTTTTTTATTTTTTTAAAGAATGCTCAATTTGACAGTGTGAGACAGATCTAGTAATTGCAAAAGCTACAGGCTTGCTGCATGTATTTTTTCACATAGTGATAATTTTACATCATCGGGTGTCAGCGTTTGAAAGAAAAACTAATTTCACTCCCTTTTTGCTTGTTGTTATTCAAAGCATGACTTTTTCCGTATTATATATGCCACTGTGAATGAATTGCGATTCAAAGGGTCATGACAATGGTCACACTCTGAAATTGACCAATGAGAGGGAATGAACATGCCTGAATGAATGTGTTTTTGAAATGACTTAGAAGTAAACTTTGATAAAACCTCTAGGTTTTTAGTATGATTAGCTAAATATTTATTTTATTTTCCGATGTTGAGGTTTCAAATATTAATTTATAATTTTCAAGTCTTGCACAGACCTGATACCTGGTGTACAGTTTCTTTGTATCCTGCTAGCCTTGCGGTTTTATGTTGTGTGAAACTGGCACACTGCGTTACAACAGGCTTCCCTCATCTCCTATTACAGGGTAATGTACTAGTTCTCCTTTCCCGTAAGAGTGCCATGTTGGCTAGAAGCTATTTAGAGCAGGCTGCAGAATGTAACCTGGCAATACCTTTGTTTGGGGGGAATAAAAAACAAACGAAAAGACTTCATATGTTGTTATTGGCAGAAAATCTTTATATACCAGTCAAATGGCTTTATCAATTTATCAAGTTAAGTAGATAGAACTGATGCCGGGAACCTTTTTGAAAAAAGAGTAATGCGCCGTTGAGGTAGTGTGTGGCGCCACAGTGACAATGTGATGCTCCTATTGTTGCATCCCGGACTCAGCTGTGTCACCAGCGGTTTCCATATTTTACTGAACAGGTTAGCGGAGAGCCATATGCACCCATCAAAAGAGCCACATATGGACCACGAGTCATAGGTTCCTTACCCCTGAGATAAATAGATGAGCCTAGGTCAGAGTGATATGGGCTGAAAATAATGAACTGTTATCACATTGTGTTTGCCATTCCTTTCATTAATACCTTTGCTTACCCTTTGTGAAACGATGTTATTCCGTATATTATTGTACTGTTCTAAAAATATGGGCATCTGTTTGGTATCTGCAAAACCTATCTCCAAATAAATAGATAAAAACAACAACAACAATTTATGTAGTTAATGTTTTGTTTCATTTTTTTTTCTATTCTTTTTAGGTATGGCCTCACGAGTCTTGATTCAGCCATCACACTTGCACTCAGCTCAAACAAGTGCCTTAGGAGCGAGTAACGGCAACCACAAAGGGGAAGCTCATAACACCACTAGAGCCTTTACCATACAACCCCCACCAAAAACCTATGTTATTGGAGTAAACTACGGAATAGCCTACCCCAACAACATATTTCCATCAACAGTTAATGACTTTGAAAGACTGCACAGGCCATCAGCAGTTGAAGAAAATGAGGGGAGGGCTCCATTTCCATTGAGCCTGTACACTGTGGAGAGGAGAAGAAAAAGCCTTGTAGGGATACAAGATTGTCAGAGTAAAGAAACACAGCAACGGAGAATATTGCAAGGAGAAAGAGAAACACATGAAGCAGATGAGGGACATGTAAACTTAGACTTGGGTGTGACCCAGAGATGCAAACAGAAGAAAGGTAAAGTAGAACTGCAGCTGGACAACAACTGTGTTGAAACCATGCAGATAGTGGCGGCAGTATCGGATCTACATTCGCTGCCTGCTTCCACTTCAATGTTGAAAACCATTATGGGAAATGATGAGGTTGCTAAAGTTGCTGGTAAGGGAACCTTGCCTTGTAATGACAAGGTGCAGGGGGAGTCAGCTGGCGTTGGGAATGATTTAAATGGGACGAAAATCAGGTCTAACGTCACGAGTGAGGTGATGGCTAATGCCAACAAATCAGGAACAGGAGATGGTGACTATCAATTAGTTCAGCATGAGGTTCTTTCCTCTTTGAAGCACAGTTATGAGGTATTGGAGTTTCTTGGACGGGGCACTTTTGGTCAGGTGGTGAAGTGCTGGAAGAGAGGAACAAATGAAGTGGTGGCTGTCAAAATACTGAAAAACCACCCATCATATGCACGTCAGGGTCAAATAGAGGTAAGCATTTGTTAGAATTTTTTGTTAAATTCTTGTGAAAAATAATTGAAAATGTATTTCAATGTACTCGTGTGAAATTTACAACATTTGGTTTCTAGGTGGAGATACTTGCTCGCTTGAGAAGTGAGCGCGCAGATGAATACAATGTGGTGCGCGCTTTAGAGTGCTTTCAGCACCGCAGTCACACTTGTTTAGTGTTTGAGATGCTGGAACAAAATCTTTATGACTTTCTTAAGCAGAACAAGTTCAATCCACTGCCACTTAAAATCATCAGACCTATACTGCTCCAGGTAATGTAGAATAACCATTAAACAGGTACATAAAATCAGTTGAGAAATATTCTCAACACAGTTCAGTAATTACATTATTCAATTCAAAGTAATAGTTGGTGGATTTGTTTTACCACAGGTAGCAACAGCGTTAAAGAAACTGAAGTCATTGGGTTTAATTCATGCTGACCTGAAGCCCGAGAACATCATGCTGATAGACCCATCCAGACAGCCATACAGAGTTAAAGTTATTGATTTTGGCTCCGCTAGTCATGTCTCAAAGGCTGTCTGCTCCACCTACTTGCAATCCAGATATTACAGGTGAGGTGATGGACAACATTACAGCTGTACTTCGATCACCAGTTATAAATGGCAACAAGTATCTAGAAAAGAACCTCAGTACTTCTAATTAATGCTGCTGTCAACATTTATCTCTATTTTAAAAATTTGAGTGATAGAGCAGTTTTCAAGCAGAAGTTAACGGATAGGGAAGGAATGCATGTACTTTTTGGGGGTTTTCGTAACTTGGATATTTTCTTATCTTGAAGCACTCATTTGCATATGAAAAGCTTTCGTAACCTGAAAATTTCGCACCTAGAGGCATTCGTAAGTAGAGGTATGACTACAAAAGTACAATTATCAACAAGTGTATATTAAATATTACAGTTATAAGCATTTGAAAAGACTAATGTATTAATATCTAAATATAATCTATAAATAATTTTTTTTAAAATACTTTTAGTGTACTCAGTGAAAATAGTTCCCCTCCACTTAATTAAAACAAAAAAAAATCACGGGTTTTAAGAGCTTTAGTCCAAGGCATTGAATCATCGATAGACTCGCCAGAGGGCACCAAGTGGGCAACAGGAGGAGCTTCTTTCTCCGAGAGGTTTTTGGCGCACAAGGAACATGGCGACCACCATTTGTTTTCTTGTACAAATATGCTGTGCACCTTCAATGAATGAATGGCCTATCTTAAAACATGTTTCTGATATAAGGTGCACCGGATTGTAAGCCGTAGTATTAGTAGGAGATTGTCTTATACATCCACTAGATGGAGCTATTGTACTAGTGGTTAGGTGTTGTGTTATGCATCAACTAGATACTAGAATCTAGTTTAGCACAACTTCATCTAGTTACTAGATGAAGCTGTGTAAAACGGAATTTCATACAATGATTAACCAATATATATCTATATATAAGGCGCATTGGATTATAAGACGCACTGCCGGCTTTTGAGAACATTGATGTCTTTTAGTTGCACCTTTATAGTGTGGAAAATATGGTAAATTAATCTTACCCTTTTTAGTTGAGGCGAGCCTTTTGCAATTGAAACAAATCTCAAGGCATTCCACAATCTGAAAATTTTAACATTTTAAACTATGTAGACTTAATGACCAATATATGTCATTCGTATCAATTTTTTATCTACAGAATTGAAATCACACCAATCTTACATTGCCAAAAGTCTCTGGATCCCGATCTGTTATTGTTACCATGTGAGCATGACACATTGGGTACGGCACTAGCACTAGTTTGAGAATCAGTGATGTCGTACTGGCTCACTCAATGCAAATGAAATACTGGGCTATGTAAATAATTCAGATAGGCAGCTCAGGTGCAAGGGAAGAGATCTTTGTAGTCAATTCCGTAAACACAAAGTAGAGATGTTGTTTGAGACTTCTAACCTTGTTATTTTCCAGACTCATGTAGTTAGTTCTTTTGATACAGCCAAAGACAGACCAAACTGAAAAAGAATTTCATTTGCGAGATTAACCGATGTTGTACCATGCATGATCAGGAACAGACCCACACATCAATTCATTATACTGGCGAGGCACTCTGGGTGGTCCTGTCAATTTTTTAAAAATGGTTAAAGGACTTACACTCCAAGGCACTCAAAGTGCTTTGACACTATACAATCGTACCTCTACTTACGAATTTAATTGGTTCCGGAAGTTTTCGTAACTTGAAAATTTCGTTAGTAGAGCAGTACTTCATCTGTAAATTTTCAAATTCGTTCCACGGTCCACACACAACTAACTACCAACTAAACCACCAACTAAACCCTTTAAAGTTAGTCAGTGTCCCAATTTTGTATTTATGTGTGAGAGAAACACAAAAATGAGAGAAAAAATGAATGACAAGCATACAAAATCTATCCGTGTTGAAACGCAGGGGAACAAGAGGAAGCTAACGGTAGGCAACACAAACACGAACACATGAACACACATCTCATAAATGCAACATTAAGAATTCAAACAACATTAACAACATTAATCAACAACAAACATTAATGTATTATTATTTCTTAGGAATTTAATTTTTCACCCATTTTATTAGTCGCTACTGGTTCTCACCTGTTTGGATTTAACTTGACCTTCTGCAGTGCTGGTTGACGGACGTTTTGGGGGAAAAAAAATAAACTATCCAAAGACGATTGCCTTTGACGACTTTTAATTTGTTTTTACAATGCAACAGACAAATGTCGTCAAAGAGGGCGATAGCACAATTCGTGAACATTTTCTCTGGATGTTTTGTTTTTCTACAAAGGCAAAGTTTGTGAAATTTCTCAAGCATTTCTCTGAATTTTGCTGCTGGAATGCTCGCTGCTTCCTCCTCGTCCGCCTTCTTGCCGAGTGTTAGGTTTTTGTCCTTTGACCAACTTGTCATTGTCCTCCTCGCTGACCACTTCTTTTCATTCGCACTGGTAATTTTCTTCGGAGGCATGATGATAAAAACAGAATCAGCTGCTTTATGCACACTTGGAAAAACACAACAACAAAAACACCGTCAGAACTACGTCACGATGAACGGCGGTCAAAAGTACATAAGCAAGCATTCTTTCTTCCTGGTTTAATAAGCAAAAGAAAGATTTTGCTATAGAAGCTCTCCAACAATAGTTTTCTTATTACGTGCTGACAAGCATTCATTTCATACCTACTACTTGACAAATGTCTATGATGGCAAGAAATGGCCCCTTTTATGACAGTGTAATACTGTTATTATAGTCATTGGTCTAGTTGTTGCTTGGTAACTGTCATTTCCCCCTGTTGTCATCACATAAATGGCTTCTAATTGTAGCACTCTTACTCTGCGACTTTCCAAGCACTAACAAACAATAACTTGCCATACAGCTGTCTCTGAATGCTGATGTAGGTTGACCCACACAATTTTTGCAGGATTTTGTATTCGATAAAAAAAATACTACTACAGTCAAATACCGCACTTCTATTGTTGTCTTGTACTGAATTATCTTTTAAAACATGTAAAGAATATTGGTATTAACAACCACTCTGGCCCATTAAAAGAAAGCAAAGAAAATCAATTTCGCAAATGTAAGAGCAGAAAGGGCTGTTTTTACACACACACACACACACACACACACACACACACACACACACACACACACACACACACACATATATATATATATATATATATATATATATATATATATATATATATATATATATATATATATATATATATATATATATATATATATATATATATATATATATATATATATATATATATATATATATATATATAGTCTTCACTTAGACTAGTTTTGTAGTTTTTGTTAAAATACATTACAAATCTTCACTTTAAGGTTGTTTCACAGAAAAAGGGGTCTGGGTTGCCTCCCCTATAATTCCATTTTACCGGAAATGTTTCACTGTTCTGTAAATTGCTGTAGTCTTGAGGCTTTAAATTATTTAAAACATGTTTTAAACTCAACAAACCGACTGCACATTTGCTAAATGGAAGTTACTGGCACTGATATGTCAAGTAATATCAATACTATGCCATTACTTTCCTGAGCGTTTATTATAAATCTAGCAAAATTGCCATAAATTATTAAATGTATGTTAATAAGCAGGCATCAATAAAATATTTTTTGCAACAACAAAACATTGTTGACTTTCAATTGACAAAATAATTCACTCCATTAAAGTTCTGTATGGTATGGTGACATAATGTACTTCATCTAGGTTATTTGGGAGTGCACTTCTACCCTCAGCATTTTTTCTCATCTTCACCTACATTACACACAGTTTTGCATAATCATTGAAATATATGACTTGATTAACATTTGCATCCTACTTGGAAGACATCTAAGAATTGATTTCTCTCTTCCTGAGCCGAGTTTGAAAATGAACCAACAAATGTTGCCAATTGTCTTTGAAAGGTCCTCTGAGGATCTCTTTTAGGTCCCTCTACTTCAGGGGTCCCCAAACTTTTTCCTGTGAGGGCCACATAACCTTTCCCTTCTCTGATGGGGGGCCGGTGTCAGTTTGTAACAGAAAAAGTGTGACGATCGTAGGGGAGCTCAAAAAATTTATTGTTTTCCAGAAAGCCACACAACCAAATAACCCTTTCCAGGTTCTTTACAGAAAAAAAGTCAGGAAACAAATAATAACACTATTAATGAAATAAATAATAACTAAATAACCCTCTCTGAGTTCTTCACAGAAAAAAAAACAGGAATTAAATAACACTATTTATGAAATAAATAATAACTAAATAACTCTCTCTGGGTTCTTCATAGAAAAAAAAAGCCATGGAACATTAACTTTCTGTTGTGCCATGCACAATCTTCTCCCTTTGCTCTGAAGTTTATGCACGACACCACAACCGTCATTACAGAATCCCACGTCAACATTTTGCAGCACAGTGCTTGCTGGTGAATTTGGCAGTGGACTCGTAGCGGGGCAATGAGACCCCTTTTTTCCAACTCCCGGTTCATGCGTCCCATTATTAGACCGCGAGTTTCAGCCACCATGCTAGGAGCCCCGTCAGTCGTGATGCTAGCTAGCTTTAACCAGTCCAGGTCCAACTTCTCCATGGTTTGGCACACTTTTTCAAAAATATCCTCTCCTGTTGTAGTCCATTTGAGACTTTGGAGGGCTGCCAGATCCTCGCAAATCTCAAAGTTTGCGCTAACTCCACGAATAAAAATGAGCAGTTGCGCTGTGTCTTGCACGTCCGTGCTTTCATCCAGTGCTAATGAAAAAAAGTCAAATTCTTTCGTCTTCTGCTGCAGCTGGGCATATACATTACTCCCGATTTCTTCAACGCGTCTGGCGATTGTACTCGCCGACAGACTTACGGCATTAAATGCATCTTTCTTCTCGGGACACACTTCCTCCACGACAACATCCATACATTTCTTAAAAAACTCTCCGTCAGTGAAAGGCTTACCGTTGCTTGCTATCAGTTTAGCAACCCGAAAGCTGGCCCGAACGGATGCCTGGTTCAGCTGAGCTTGGCGTAGAAATGTAGTCTGCTGAGATAATATTCCAACTTTTAGCTTTGAGAGTTTGTCTGCTCGTATTTGGCCTTGCACGCTATCGTACTTGTCTTTGTGACGGGATTCATAGTGCCGGCGAAGATTGTATTCTTTGAATACTGCCACCGTCTCTTGACAGATGAGAAAAACAGCCTTTTCTTTGCATTTAACAAAAAAATAATCGTTTGTCCACTGCAGGTTAAATATCCTGCATTCTGAATCAATTTTTCTCTTAACTAACCTTTTCGCCATTATTCCGTTCTCAAACAGGTTCCGGTTGCACAGTTTTTATATGCTTGAATAGCATCGCAATAGTGATGGCCCCAGGGCTCCGCCCTCACCTGCGATCGTCCAGATGTCTCGCTAACACTCTGCTCACGCATGCAACGGTGGAATGCCCGCATGCATCAAAGGCAAACACTCTCCCCGCGCGTGTCACCAAAGGAGCAATGTGAAGGCCCGCTTCACTGGGATGATTTGTGGGCTCAGCAGGGGTGCAATGAACCAAACACAAGATTAAAACGTCCCAGTCTTCAAGGCCAAATAGGAAAATAAATCCGATAGCGTCTCTGGTATTGTTCAGAGGGCCGGTCCAAATGTGCCGGCGGGCTGCATCCCCCCCCCCAAAAAAAATAAATAAAAAAAAAATAAAAAAAAAACAAAAAAAAAACGATAGCGTCTCTGGTATTGTTCAGAGGGCCGGTCCAAATGTGCCGGCGGGCCGGATCCGGCCCGCGGGCCGTAGTTTGGTGACCCCTGCTCTACTTGATCTGTTGCTAGCATTTACAAAAGATGACCTTTTTTCTTTTTTTTCTTTTCAGAGCGCCAGAGATTATTTTGGGCATGCCATTTTGTGAAGCGATTGACATGTGGTCATTGGGATGCGTTATAGCTGAGCTTTTCCTCGGCTGGCCCCTTTACCCTGGTGCTTTGGAATATGATCAGGTAATATTCTTCAATAACACCTGCCTATCCAGATAATTACTATATTTACTGCAGTATGTTTCGGTTGTTGTTTGTATTTGGGGATGCCGACTCCTCTTCAGGAGGCAAAATGCATATTCTATTGGGTTAAGGTCTGGTGATTGTGTTATTTTATTATAGTTTAATATTGGTCTCCTCAGACCATTACAGTAATCCCACGAATATCGCGTCTTTCGCCGTTTCACTACATCACAGATTTTTCTCTGGGGGAATTTTTTTTCATATTTATTACTACCAGAACTCAGCACTGAAGTTAAAAAGAAAAAAAAAGTTCATAAAGATGTGAAAATCCATGCTGAAACCCGCAAGCGTAAGCTACTCCCCTGTCCTCCTGATGGTTTTGTCAGTGACCGTTTTGGGGTTTTTCGTTACCATTCTCAAAATGTTGTCATCCTCAGCTGACTTTTTTGAGGTTTGGTGTTCAGTTCACCAATACAGTGGTACCTCGAGATACGAGCTTAATCCGTTACGGGACTGAGCTCGTATGACAAGATTCTCGTAACTCGAGCGGAAGTTTCCCATTGAAATGAATGGGAAACAAATTAATTTGTTCCAACTCTCTGAAAAAAAAAAAACAGGATATTGGATTGAAAAAAATGTTTTATTTCTTATAATTCGCCATACATTGACAAAGTAATAAATAACGAGTGGTTTGATAGTAATAATGTGTTTAATAGGAGTAAAATTAGACACATTTCGCGGAGGGTATAGACAGCGGCATACACGGAGGCGGAGGGGGCTGCTCGGGGGGGCTTTATCCACAGCAACAATGCACTCGTAAACGAACAAACAAATTTAAATTAACTTGGATAACTATATACAGACACTCAACGTTTAATGTAACTTCAAACAAAACTAAATTCTAAATTTGTTGTAATCTTTTTTACCTTGCGTAGTTCTACGGGTTGACACCACCTGGCCGCTCTGCCGAAGTCTTCAAAACGAACGCATCAAGAGTTGTTTGTTTTTGTCTACCCTTCAAAATATTTCGATAATGTCACATACAAATGTCATCACAATAGGATAACGCACGACCACTTGCCAACGAGAAATAGTCTTTAAAGAACGATCGCGGGAGCATCTTTCCTTAGAAAGAATAACAGGAAATACAATAGTTGACCTTACCCACGTATTGATTGTGGGTAATGAAGTTTTATTCTGAGAAAGGTTGCCATTGCCTATGGGTGTTGTGTGCACGCGTATACTTCATTACCCAGAAAGCCCTCTTTTTGCCCGCGCGTTGTGCGTTTCCTGGTCGTATGAGAAACTCGTCTGAATTAATTAGTTCTGTGCTCGTAGATATTGTTATACACGAAAGATATGCAAAAAAAATGCCATGGCCACCTGGCTTGGTCGCATCACGAAATTTTGACCGCATCACGGGCGAATTATTCGATCGAAATGTTCCCCGTAAGACGAGCATTTTGTATGACGAGCGGTCGTATGACGAGGTACCACTGTAGTTTCTTTCTTTTTCACTTTGTTATAGTGATTATGCATTCGTGTTATATTCATCAGTTTTAAAAAAAAATCTGAAACGCCAAATGTCTTCTGTATACAACTGAAACTAAGGAATTGAAACTTGCTGTTGAAGTTTTTTTTTTCAAAAATATAAGTGTGGGGCAGAAGGGGTGCTTATAGTAAAAAAAAAATGCTCCACTTTATATTTTGTGATAATATATCAGCATGTGGTTAAAATCAATGAAACTATTCATCAATTTCATTTTCTGGGAAAATATCATCCTATTTTTTATTGTCACTCTGTCCAATGATGTGACCTTTTTGTATTGTGATACAAGTACATTCAGGATGTATGTGGTAAGAATGTATTCGTGAAATTTATGTAAGCTGAAACATATTCTTTTTCCTTTTTTTGACTTGCCCAGATCCGCTATATCTCTCAGACTCAAGGTCTACCTGCGGAACATCTGCTCAACAAAGGAACCAAGACCACCCGTTTTTTCTGCAAAGGCACAGAATCTGCTTACCCTTCATGGAGACTTAAAGTACATGCACACAAATTTAAATATTGTGTCATTATTGTGGTCCTAGTATCCAAACTAAAATCGGTGCTTTCAAAGTGTACCATAAATTGACAGTCGGGTCGCAATTGTATTTGTTTTCAATTCAGTTTTCAAAGACAGTACACTTCTCTTTTCTAATGTACCTTAGGTCTGATTGGGCCTGCTGCATTATAATGTGACATATTGACATTACAGATTTCTCCTTGGTTTTATGACCCGCAACCGATGTTTTTTTCTTTTTTATGGTATGGTGAAATCAAGTTATGTGCTATAATTATCTAACATTTGTGTTATGCTAAATGAACATATCTAGTTTAAAGTATAATGGGTCTTCAAATAGCAATTTTTTAGCACAAAACATTTACATGTTCGCTAGAGAAGAAAAGCCAAGTAAAACAGCAGAACTTGTTTTGTGTTGGTATTATTTGTATATTTATTTGTGTGATTTTTATTTTATTTTTCTCCCCTCAAGACAACAGAAGAGCACGAGAAGGAGACCGGGCTAAAATCAAAAGAAGCCAGAAAATATATCTTCAGCAGTCTGGAAGACATTGCAAATGTAAGTGTAAACACATTTTTACATTTCCTTTGGTGGACTAAAGTGATGATCTAAATGAGGTTTTGGCAACCTTAACAAGAGATATTGTTAAGTTAAATGATAATGCAGTAAAAACCTATCACAGTGCCAGCCAATTGCAGAGCAGATTGAGATGAACAACCAGTCACGCTAACGCCTACCACATACCTAGGGACAATTTAATTTTCAACCAGCCTACCTACCTTGTATGTTTTGGGGATATGGAAAGAAACTGGAGTACCTGGTGAATGCAATTTCAGATATTTTTATTACCATGTGTCAGACAGCGTAGGTGTTCATGGACTCATTTGCAAACACTGCTCTTATGGCAGGAAATGTTTTTATGATGATTATGGTATCCGCGGTGGCCTTTCCCTTTAGACTTTTAAGACAAAATTTATATTCCACTGCTACAATTGAAGAGTTGCCAAAACGTGTTGCCTTAACCAACCATTCACAGAGGATAGGATGGAAAATTCAAAATTCATTGACTTTACAACAAAATCGAAAAACAAGAGTGCTCATTAAACAAGAGGAACTTTCTGACTAAATCAATAAGGACCAATCATTTTGCACCGTAGTGAGAAGTCTCTCACTGAGGAAGGCATAATGTGATTGGACAACAGAATGGTGGGCTGTAATTGGCCTTCAAGAAGTCAGTCAAGCTGGACTGTGACAGTTTTGTTTAATTTTCTCTTTATTTTCGCTTTTCTATGAACTGCCTTGGAAAATGGATGGAAATTCACTTACGTGTATAATTTGGTTTGTGTGATTACATGAAGCCGTCCTATGTATTTTTTTTATTCCATGTCTTGACCAAATAAGTAAATTTAAAAAAAAAACAGTACCACATTCAGGATAGTAATAAGCAATTTACCGTATTTTCACGACTATAAGGTGCACTTAAAAGTCTTAAATTTTCTCCAAAATAGACAGGGTGCCTTATAATCCAGTGCGCCTTATATATGGACCAATATTAAAATTGTTATCACGATAAAATAAAATAAATCAGTCAATAGGGTACACCATCCTCTACAGGTCTCGCAACTACGGTAAGCACCCTGCGACTTCATTTTCTCCCGTGCGCGGTTCATGCTGGGATATGTAGTTCTTTTGTCAATACACCCAGTATGACGCCGACCGAGCACACTAATTTGGTGCTCGCCGTCATTCCAGGTGGATTGACAAAAGAACTCCAGCCGCTAGATTGGCGTCAACAAAACATTCAAAGCTAGACTGCGAACTATATATATGGATCAATATTGAGCCGCAACAGCTCTCGCAACTACGGCAAGCAGCCCCCGACTCTATTTTCCTCGTAGAAAAAGTAGTGCGCAGTGTTTGCAGGAAAATATAGTTCTTTTGTCAACCAATTGACAGAGGCCGTCATTTACTTGGGTGGATTTACAAAAGAACTTGTGCCGCTAGATATTGGCGTCAACAGAACATTCAGAGCTAGTCTGCGAACTATATATATAAATATATTCTATATGGATCAATATTGAGCCGGAACAGCTCTCGCAACTACAGCAAGCAGCCACCGACTCTATTTCCGGTGCGTGGTGAATGCTGAGATATATAAACCGGCGATTCATTTCGGTTGAGCTCGATCTAGCACATTCATTCTATGCTTGCCGTCATTCCCGGTGGAAGTCTCAACTGTGGTCCGAGCTTTCAAGAAGGCAGAAATTACTGACTCGATTAATGACGACTTTTGCGAGACGGAGACGTTCGTGTTGGATGCCGCATTCGCCCACCTGTTCAACATGAGTTATTATGCTATTGCTATGTCACGAAAATACTAATACTTTAACCTCGGAAATAAAAAAAAAACTGTTTATTCATGTGGGGAGTGAATGGAGTTGTCAGAAAGCTGATTTTTAATCTATTAATAAAGTTTGGCTGACCTATCTGACTGTTTTGTTGACATTCCCTTTAGCGCAGCACCCTCTAATGGATGCATAACGTAACCCCAGCCTCTACTGTGGACCCGTATAATGCGGTGCGGTAGACCAGTGTAATGCGGAGCGGTGCGCCTTATATATGGAAAAAAAATTAAAATGTGTCATTCATTGAGCGTACACCTTATAGTCGTGGAAATACGGTATATATTTATACCCCAATTCTCATCTCTATTTTGTCTTGGTCGACGGTTTTCTGTACTCAGGTGAACTTCGTGTTGAGTTCAGACAACAGTGACATGCAGGCAGAGAAGACCGACAGGAGAGAATTTGTCTCCCTACTGAAGAGCATGCTCCTGATAGACGCAGAGGACAGAACT
Organism: Stigmatopora argus; assembly: GCF_051989625.1. Taxonomy (NCBI): domain Eukaryota; kingdom Metazoa; phylum Chordata; class Actinopteri; order Syngnathiformes; family Syngnathidae; genus Stigmatopora; species Stigmatopora argus. The sequence continues at coordinate 6,241,103 of NC_135389.1, read as the reverse complement.
GTTCCATCTAATGTTCTGAGTCACCCTTTCCTCACCATGACTCATCTGTTAGACCACCCACATAGTAACCAGTAAGCTTGTCATATCTAATTCTGACACAGTAACTTGCAGTCCACATTTGGATATCGCTCCCTTTAACCCAAGAGTCACCAAACTATTCCGGCCACTGAGGACCAGTTTATGGACCCCTGCTTTAAGATATGTAGGAATTTATCAAATGTACAACTAAGTTTACAGAGACTACTTTTACAAGACTTAAATTCTTGGTAAATGAGCCAAATAGGTTTCTCATTGTGGCAGTTACAGAAAACATTTTGCAATTTGCAGTCAGCGGATCAGAAACACTTGCAGATATTGCAAGTAAGGGATTTACACAAATGTAGAAAATAGATTTCTTGAATCCACTTGTAGTCTTTTAATCTCCAATCCTGTAAATCACATCGAAATAGAAATCTCTTGCCTCATCTTTTAATTTGAAATTGAAGTGTTTTCAATTTATGCGAAACACTATACACTACACTGATTAGCCTCATAATTCCTTTAGCAATTACTACGATGATTTCATCTTTTCAGTGTACAGTCATCCTTTCGCATAATGGACGTGTGTCATGGGCGTACCAACAATGCAGTTTTTGATGCATTGAACCAGAACACCACTCATTTTTCAAGACCCGTTGTCTGTCCTGCTCCTTCCACTGGTCTCCCTGTGGGCTACAACAACATACAAGTTCACACTCAGGTGAATTGTTACAATCTACTGCTGCATACGGTAATCATTTGTTTTGGCTGACCAGGTTAACACTAACACTCATATTACATTCTTTTACTGTTTGCGGAGCAGGGTATGACACAATCTGCGCCTTCAGTGATGCATCCAAGGATTACTCTCACAGCAAGAAATGGTCCATTTAGGTGTAGTGACTCCTTCCCACCCGTTCTTCTATGTCCACCCAACATTCAAGGTGTATAGAACATTTGAACATTTAATGATTACAATAATTGCATCAAAAATGGTCATAACTGTCGTTTTTACAAAGGTAAACTATGTCCGCTCCATAGTTGAACTATGAGCATTCATTCATTTCCTCAACCGCTTATCCTCACAAGGCTCACGCGGTGCTGGAGCCTATCCCAGCTAACCACGGGCACCAGACGGGAACACCCTGAATCGGTGGCCAGCCAATCGCAGGGCACAAGGAGATGGACAACCATTCATGGTCACACTCATACATAGGGGCAATTTAGAGTTTTCAACCAGCCTACCCTGCATATTTTTGGGCTGTGGGAAAAAAACTGACTAAACGGAGAAAACCCACATAAGCCTGGGGAGAACATGCAAACTCCACACAGAGGAGACCCGACCTAGGATCGAACCCCAGAACTGTGTGGCCGATGCGCTAACCACTCGTCCGCCGGACCGCCACGGACAAAGAGCAATGTACCTATTTATAAGTACATAAGGAAATACTAGACAATCTGTTTTATAAGGAGGTACAAGTTCAAAATAAACTACGACTGCCCAGCTCGCTCCATAAACTTCTCCTAAGTCCAGAAATATAGAAAGCACAACTGAAGAATGCTCATACCCTTTACTGGCTAATTCGGAACCTCCCGCCAACTGTAAATGGTACCTTTACGGTGGTATCTGTACTTACAAATGCTTCTACAGATTAGGTTACAAAAAGCCTCGATGAGAACCATTTTGTTGCAAGATACGAAAAAAAACAAACGTCAAACAAAATTAAACATCCCCGTGTTATGTGCTTTGTGGCATCCAGGGAAATGTGCATATTAAATACTTTGTGGTATTCCTTGCTAAAATCGAAAAACGCTGACTAACCAGGAGCAGCCACAAAAAGTGCTCTTACATAGTATATTAGAGACGGGTTAGAAAGCAAAAAATGTAGGTGATTATATGTTTTACCCTTTAGACTTGGTGAATTTCTTACTGCTCAACCAGGAAAATACTGAAGTTTTAGCTATCGGTCCCAAAGCTTAGAGAAAGTTTTACTTAAACTACATGATTTTAAACCTTGTCAAAATATACCATTGTTGGACTGAAAACGTAATACAACCTGTATATTGTCAAACTAATCATTCCTAGTGATCATTTGGAAATTTACAGTAACATATTTTCTTATTTATTTTGCTCTTTCAAAGGTAATCTCAACCAATCGGTCCAATATTCTGTTCCTATGGTACACCAGGTTCCTCCAATCCGGACCCTTCAAGTGAGGCCAACTGTACTAACCCAGGTATCATTAAATGCCACACTAACAGTACATTCAGGTTTTAATTTAATAATTCATTTCTTACTTCAACTTAAACATTTAAAGTATAATAATGCATGAGGTATGATTATTGAGAATGTCTCTTTTGTCTTACAGCCAGGCTGGTCTAGCAGAGGTCAGCAGTTTCTGTTGCAAGCAACCTGGCCCCAGATGACTGCAGTTGGTGTGCCACCAGCTCACCCTGTGCCAACATCGTCTTCTCTAACGAATGACACTACAATCTGTGCTCCAAGAATCAGTGAATGGCGGTAAGTCACAAGCAGGCTTGCTGAAATGTCTATTTGTTCTTGTTTGTATGTTCTGACACATAGAATATTTGTTGAATAGTAATTACATTCAGCATGGAGGGAAGGGGAAAGTGAATACCATTTGAGTATAATTTCAAGATTTCATATAAAAATGCACAGCAGTTTTTTTACAGCAGGACCCGGAAAATGCCACTCATTTGCAGGCAGTGTGGAAAAAGATGCCGGGCCCTTCATATTAGCAAGTGTCCTTATCCTAATCCTTGGGGATTGCGTGTTTTTTTTGTTGTTGTTTTTTTGAGTTACTACTTAGTAATCATTTGCTCCTTGGGCAAGTATTTCAGTTGATCTTTCTATATATATCAACTTCCCAACAACCTTTCTAGCATTGTTTGTAAGAAACACTGCTTTTTCACTGCAAATTATCCTTTACCCGTGTTTATATTGGGTTGAACTTCATGGCATTCAATGAGGTAGTCTACAACCCTTCATTTGTAGTTACCAATATGAAAAATGATTCATGGTATTAAAAGAATATTCAGGATACATAGAAACTTGAACATTTGCATTTAACAAATACAGCAGTACATCACAAAAACACTCCCTCTTTGACCTAATTTCTTTTTTTCACTAACAGGAAATTGCATTATAATACATTGATGCAACAGCCGCTCCTGACTAACCACATGCCAGCTGTCTCTGCACCTCAGCCTCTCAATATTGGTATAGCCCATGTAGTCTGGCCCCAGTCAACTAATAAAAGAAACAGGCAGCAACACAACAGGTGAGCATTTGCTGCTTTATTGCATGACCATACTGCACTGGTGTTCTTTCAAAGATGACTTAATCTTCAACTATTTATTTTTTTATTTGTTTAACTTTTGTTTAAATAGGAACCTGTCCCAAACAATCAAAAAACACACATCTCAAGTTCAATCCACCAGAATGGTCAATCTTGTTGGTCAGGATGTCTTAGGTATCAATGAACCTCAGATGGAGGTACCTCTTTTGGAACCACAGCTGCTGACCCATCTAAATTCGGACGAAGGGGAAGATGATTCCCACGAAGAGGTGGGGCATCTCAGAGAGCGTCCACCCAACAAAGAGCTACAGCAAGATTTTGGTCTTCTGATGGGTGACACGCCAAGCCCAACACCCAGTGTGATCAGTATCCACAGTGAACCAACAGATAGTGAAGAAGTGGAAGATGACAAAACACAGTTGTGCTGCCCAAGAGAGTGAGTTTTTAAAGAATAGTCAAAAAAGGAGGAATATATATTTTTCAAGAAAAATCAACATGCACGTGATTTTATTGCAACTTGTGTGGGATAAAACATTTACTAGTATGTTGCTGTTTCCATTTTTTTTAAATGCTTGATGGGTGATCCGTGAACTACATGAGATTGGAATTGTGACATCCAATAAAACAAACCTGTATCTTACCCCCACCCCTCTGTGTAGTTCTAAAGAGCAGCACTGCCTATGCGAGATATGCAGAAAAAACACCAGTGTGACTATGGAACGAGTATGCTCCCTTAGCAGTCCTGACAGCAGTCTCAGCACCAGTTCATTTGCATCCAATTCTCTGCACTCCAGCCCATCTGTATCACCCTTCAAAAGACCCAACAGGTTTTTGTTGTGTAATGTTACAAATTATTTGTTCACTCTTTACAGGAGTTAACAATGTGCACTATTCACTCTCTCAACCAATGTGTTCTTTTTTGTCCAGTATGTCTGAGGATGATGGTCACGAAAGTGGCTGTGAAACAATAGAGGGCTCCCCTACATCCAATACATCAACGTCACCCCATGGCAACAGTTCCTATAGTTTCCTCAACAACAGCAACCACAACAGTCTGCCAACTTCAGGTGCGGTAGTAGTACCATTGCCTTCCCCTGCAATGCATGGGAGGAGTCCTCGTGATACAAGAACAATGGTGGTTCCGCCTATGCGAGTGCAAAACAACAACATTCATGGAACACAGGACCGTTTCCACAGAGCTGGTTAGTATTGCCTGATTCAGCGCTTAACGCTTTAAGTGTCATAGTCACAAAATCTTGAGAACTAGTTTTCTTGAATTTAAAACAAGCCATAACTGCAGATAAATTGCTTTATGTAGTTACTTTTCCCCCTATCAAATCTTTATCATTAACCTTAAGACTCATTCAACACCCTGATTGCATTTTTTTTCTAGTTTCTATTTTTTTTCTAGTTTTCTAGTTTCGTGCACCTATAGTTTTAATGTAGACAGGTTGCTCAAACCAACTTTGCAGGAAAAAAAGATTTTGATGAGATTAGATCTAATCTCATCATAATCATGATTAGATCTAATCTAATCTCATCAAAATCTAATTTTCAAGGAGCCAACCTCTTGGCATTTACCTTTTTTTCAGGCCACCGAAAAAGCTTAGCAGGTATGCATGTTCAGTAGTGCTCCAGGGGTCTTTACAATTCATATTTGTACAGTGTTGTGTTTTTTCTGCGTGTGCGCGTTAACACGACATAAGAGAAAGACAGTGTGATCCTGCTCTTAAAAGTCTTAAATTGACTTGGCACAGCGTTGGAGGGCTGGGGGGGGGTAATAGCTGAGACAGCTTCTTAGGGCGCTGGATTGAAGCATATAATTGTGACACGTTTGAAGTGTCAAAGATCAATGTATCACATAACTAACAGTTATGTTAGCTCGTTTATGTCAGGTAATGCTGTCGGGTCCGCACATAAATTCTTTTTGGCAGAGAATTGAATGGTCATTAAAAGAGCTAGATATGCGTGTTCAAAAAATAAATGTAAAAAAATGAACAAAGTGTCATCCAATCTACCAGTAGCACCTTAGTGATCAAATAGTAGATCATGATCGACGTAATGAGCACCTTTGCTTTAAAACGTCAGAGTGCTCTTACATGTTTCAAATAGGAATTGGGGAATTTTAATTTTTATACTTTTTCATAGGTGATCAGGCCGTAGGTCTGTCTTTGAGATGCCTCTTCTGACCGAGGCATGTTATTTTTCCGTTGCCTGTAAATTTAGTCAGCGTTTTGTTAATATTTCAACTAATTTTAACTGCCTGATGACTTTTTATCATGCACAAAATGTTGCCACCTAGCCCTTAGCTGTAAGCTATGTGACTTTTGTTTTGGGTGCTCATGCTGCAGACCAGAAGGAACAAGCTAGGGCTTACCGTCTTCTAGTGAACATTAGAGGTCTTAACAGGTGATCAGACATTTGCCAAACTATTAATATTTTGCTCAAAACTTTTGACTTTCCCTCTATCAGAGTAGTACAGAGCTGCCAACTTCTCCGGAATTTCCGGAGTTTACCCAGACAAGTAACGAAAACTCCGGGACTCCTGACAACCTCCTTAAACTCCGGAATTCCCCCAAAAATTGTCATTAATTTTTTTTTAAGCAACCTTTTTGGAAAAGTACCAAATTTCCAATTTAAATGTCTCGAAATTCATATCGTCGCTATGGCTTCCGCATTTGATTCAACTCCACTGTAAACCGGATGAATCCGGTAACATGAGTGCATTGTGAATCATTCGAGTTACAAGTTCTGACAAATGATTCGTCTTGTGCGACTTCAGCGTGGCAATCGATTCGGAATCAATTGCATAGATAGTCTCTATCGTTTTAATATATTCGTTTTAGTTTTTTTTCATAAGGGAAGTATGTATTATTAAGGCTGATTAAACCACCAGTCTTTTGTTTTGAAACAAATCCTGTAATTTCCGGCGTTGTTCTAAAGCAGCGGTCTCAAACCGGTCCTCAGGGGTGCACGTTTTCATTCAAACCGAGCAAGCGGACAGCTGTTGCAAGTGTAATCACTTGATTGCAGCCAGGTGCTACTTATTTTAGAAGACCCCTCATTGGTTAATTTTTTGGAATGTTATCATATTGAAATGCAAACCTCTTTACATTGTGTGTAACGACACTTAAATAATAAAGGTTGAAAACTTAACATGGCCTGCGAAAGAAGTAACTCCTAGTTGATTGAAATGTGGATGCATTTACTCCCTATGAATCCAATAATCAGATCCCTGTAGAAATTCCTGGTAAACAGCAAACAAAAATGTGTAAATTGAATCTATAGGACAGGTGGTACACACATGCAGTGTTATAAAAATAAACAATATAAACTAAATATTATGTTGCAGAATTAAGTCATTAATTTAGCCCATCCCAGTTCGAACAGATTGGAAGTCTGTCATTAATCTCAGCTAATTGGTTTAGTGCAAAAAGTTATTCACAAAAAGGAACACAAAAAGTACAGATATTTGACACCACACCATCGGTACCATGGCATTAGATACCTGCCATTCTTACTATGAATCAACTGAACCCCCCCAGTCACAAATTAAATGAATTACTCGTGTACAATGGCAATTCTTTAACAGTAAAATTACATCAGGCAAATATCGTGTCATACAATACTGTATCTAAATAAAAATGTCCTTTAACGTATAAATAGACATCAGTCAAGGATGTTTATATGCTGCTTTACTTGTACGCTTCCCTTGTTTTTCTCTCCTGTCTTTAGTCTTGAAAGTAATCTGAACAAAATCAGCAGTTTTCTTTGCAGTGCAGTGACTACATTATTACATATGTGTATATAGATATGTTTATATACATAGCTATATGTATATAGACATGTATCTAGATGTGTATATATACACAGATATGTACATACACACACCAGTACTTGTCTAACTCAATTATTTTCTGTCCTAATCTCAGAGTTGTGGTCCCGATCCAAAGGGCGCTGCAACATTGCAGGACAGCAGAGCACTCCCGCTATCCCCTTCCTCCAATCAACTCCTCTTATGTCATGGCAACAAAAACTGCAGCAGCAGCACCCCCACTTGGGCCTTGGACAGGTCTTGTTTCCACCTGTTTTATTTTTAAGTAGTGCACGTTACTGTGAACCCTCATGTTTCCCTCCAGATACATTCCAAAGCCATTCATGATGTGTTTGTCAGTTTATTTGTCCTCCACATAGAATTGAACACAGCAAAATCCTTGTCACATTACTTTTGTTAGTCACAGAGCACACGTAGTTGGCATAACTTCATTGTTCCATTCTGATTAGTCGCCATCTCCCATGATCGCTTAACCAATCAGAATTTACAGTTGTGTAAATCGTCTAATGCCTTTGACATAAAATACAGTCATAGCTCTACTTACAAACTTCTTTACATACAAAATATTCGGGTTACAAAACATCTCAATATGGGAATGTTGTGTTTCTGTCGGAAAAAATCACATTACGAAACACAAGTTCTCAAAACATCAGCCCGAAATGTGAATAGTAGCATCCTTATTTTATTTTGAAATTGGAGTAATAGAGTTTCTGTCCAACACCTCGCTAGCCTCGTCTAGGCTAGGAGGAGCTGGGTCTCCACAATGCTTTTTGGAGTTCTCACAAGCTGTTTTGTGAGTTTTTCCAAGTGTGCTTCCTGCAACTTCATTCTTAATCATTTTTTCTTTTAATCATTGGTCCCAAAAGACTTCCTGTTGCGAGTTAAAAAAACGGGTCCTGTTCAAAAGACGTGCTTTGCCCAGTTTGATGGCATTGCCTTGGCCATTTTAGGAAAATCATGAACTCGTCAAAGGCAATTGTTGTCGTAAAATTAAGATGCCTGTCAAAATTTCTGCAGGTTTTATTATTCATTACTTTTCATAGTTTAAGGAGGGAGTTATTCTATCTTTATTTCGCAACAGAAACACAAAAACACTTCTAAAAATCATCATTTTATATTCTCTCTTTTTTCAAGTAAGGTATCGTAGTTACTTTCGCAATAGATTTATTTGATTTATTTACTTATTGACAGAAGTATGAAATTTCAAATTTGAAAGAAAAACGATGCGAGTGAGAACGAATTAATTTGTATTTTGTTCATTTCTATGGGCAATGTTGATTTGAGATGCGACTAAATCGACATACGAGCTCGGTCCCGGAACACATTAAGTTTGTATCTCAAGGTATGCCTGTATGTATTGAAGGGTTTCATTGCAATCCCTTGCTGCCTGATGGAATGCTGCTGAACATTTTCTTCAGTTTAGCAATATTGTTTTGACCATTTCTTTTCTATCTTCTTGCTTTAGATGCAGTCTTTTGTGACAAACCACAACATCAAAGAGTGGAAAGGCAACTACGGGCCGCTACGACCTCACGCCTTTATTCCCCCTACCGTCCACACACACAACTTTCCCCACCTTCCGCACAGCAGCCCCACGCACAAGTTAGGTGTCCCCCCCACACACACCCTGATCTCCTATCCTCCCAGTGGCTCCCTTACCACAGCCCCCCACCCAATATTGACCTCTCATCCGCCGCCACTACTTCAGCACAGCTACAGCCTCTCCCATGCCCAAGGGGGAGCTCTAGTCCACCAGGTGAACATGGGCCTCAGCAATCATTCTCAGCATCCTGGCTATCACAGGCTCCTCCTATCACCTTCAGTCCACACACATCAGCAACCTGGCTACACCCACCACCCCCACCAGTTCAAGCCAGCCTTTCACCCTCCACCGCCCCCTCCTCACCCATACATGGGCTCACCAGCCACCTATACGGGCTTCCCTCTGAGTCCCACCAAATTGGGCCACCCCCCTCAGTTCTCTTTTATTTGAAGAGCAGAACGGGGATCCAGAACCACCCTTGGATCACGCCAAGGTTAATAAAGGCCACCGGCAAATTCAGTGGAGCTGCATCATGGTCAGGAAGTGCTTGCAGCAGCGAAAAAGGCAAACACTAGTGTTTAGGAGAGAAAAATCTATGATCAGAAGATGAACTCAGTTATTTTTCGGAGGACAGTTAAATTCACTGGCTTTCTAGTGTGAAGGTTAATAAATTGATGTTAAATACACATACATATACGTACACACTCAAAATTTAAGGCATTGTCCTTTGCACATAAATTCTGTCCTGTTGTTTTCTAATCTGTCAAACGACTTCCTTGGCTATTTTCACACTGCAGGTCAACTCAAATTTATTTAAGCCCATATCTAATTGAGTGGGGGGCAGGGGTTTCTTCTCATAAGGCGGCGTGTTGCATATTGAATTGAATACTTTTATTGTCATTATATGAGTATAATGAGATTTAAAATTATTCTCATTGTGTCATTCTAAAGCATTCATTTATCCTCAATAGTCGAGGGCACTGTAGCCTATCCCAGCCAACTACAGAAATAGGCCAGGATCACCCTGAATTGGTGGCCAGCCAATCGCCGGGCCCAAGAAGACAAACAACCATTTACGCTCACACTCATACCTAGGAACAATTTTCACTGTTCAATCAGCCTACCATGCATGATTTTGGGATATAGGAGGGAACCACTGAAACACTATGGACCTTTCAAGCTCCATACAGGATGGTAGGAACCCACCGCGGAATGAACCCTTGATCTCAGAACAGTGAGGCGGACATGCTACATTCTAAAACACATACCGTATTTATTCGCGCACCCATAATTTATGAATAAAAATTGGTATACATTTTTTTTATTTTTAAGTTTTTCTCAGCTCACACCTAGGATTGCACCGGTACTGGTAACTGGCAAATGCTGAACACATTTATTCACAACATATGGTATGGAAACCTGGTAAAACAAACTACTACCAATATGAACACAATTCTCAAATGGAATTTAAAATTTTAAATCCTTCAAGTCTAATTCCTCATCATAATATTTAAAAATGTTCAAAGTCTGATTCATCATCATCAGATTCGCCAAACAATTAATTCCATTCTTCTTGAGCAAGGATAGTGTGCGGACTCCTTGTGCGGACTTGTTTCCCTGGAGCAAATTTTTTTAATTTTACCCCTTACGTCAGGAGTATCTTAAAAAAATCAAATATTCTAAATTATTTTTAAATTATAATTTATTTGTTTTTAATGCGTCCCAATACATTTGAGTGTGTTTTAATAGAGATTAAAAATAAGGGAAACATGAAACGAGGCAAAGAGCCACAGTATATACAAAATATGATAACAAGCAAAGACCTGCATTCATTTTGGCCGGGAGCCACCACTGACATGGATCAATCTGGGAAACCTCCAATTGACACCTTTTTCATGGGATTCAACAACAAAAAATCTGAATTGGGTATTTTATCCTGCAGTGTGAACCCGAAGCTTTTAATGCCTTGTAGCATGTGCATACCACTTGTCAAAGCCATTGTGGATTGAAGGCTCTCAGTTTGCTGATGCTGTTGCCATCAGCTAGTGCCTTAACAGCAGAGTACAGGATGTGTTTATATATATATATATCTACATATATACACGTGTAGACTCGCAGCACTTCAGATTCTGAATATAATGGGCTTTTGGGATAAATATGAGAATTCTTCGTTATGTTTCAATATTGTGCGGCTTCCGTTTGCTTGCTAACTCAATGAATTTACTTAAGCTACATGCTGCACAATTAGGGCTTTGACTGAATGATTTTTTTTATATGTATAGAGTGATTTGATATTTTGATAATCAATTTCTACTTGCTATAGTACTCAATTCATAACAGTATTGTCACTGTTTACTGTAACTGCAATACAATCTAGATAGCCTCTGGGTTGCTGTGTTGTTGTTGTTGTTGTTGTTGTTGTTGTTGTTTTAACATTGATTTGCAGTTTTTAGATGTTTGGGAGTGGTGTATATCTAAAAGATTTTTTGTTTTTGTTTTAAATGGATCAGTGTTTGAAATAATGTAGTAATTTACACCATCCTTGCTGGCTTTTTCGTGTTGTGGTGTATCAGTAAATATTTTTAACTTTTAACGTCTGATCTGTCCTAGACTGAAGCCCGTCCGTTTTGTTACATTCCTTCAGGGTGGATTATGCATAGCTTTGCTGTTTTCTTCGTTTTCAATTTATGTGCAGAGTAGTGTTCACCTGGTCTTTTATGGCAATCAGCACCAAAGACATTGTTCATCAATCATTTTTCTAAGGCACAGTTGATGTTATTTGTGCTTTCACCTCCAGCAAACTGTTGCAGTTTGACGTTTGAAATAATGAAATATTGTCAGAGATCTATTTTAGAAATGAGGCTGAGGTTTTATTTTTCTGAGCTGCGTTTGGCAAATTGTATTTGGAATGTATAGATATTAAGCTGCTATGTACTGATTATCCGCCACTTTGTAGCTGTGAATTTAGATGATAATCTCATTTAAGCCTGCAAGTCTTTATATCGTAGTTCTGGTGACTAGAAGTGGCTTTTACTTTAATCATAGAGTATAAATGCTATCCTACATGCTAGTGCCTCTGTATATTGGCTGTAATGTTTTCAAGTGGTTCGTAAACTGCTGTAATTGAAGTTGAGCTTTTTTTGATTTTTGTTGTTGTGTGTGTGTGCATGTGTGAGTGTGTGCCTTTTAACGTCAAGTATTTCATCATGAAATGTAATCTGAGGTGAACTTTTAGATTGTATAACCAGCGTGTGGTGGTCACTTATATTCTTTTAGTATGTATTGTGACATGGCTTTTTCCACAATGGCTGTATTTGCAACTCTTCGTACTGTATGACTAGTGCCTTTCTCCAAACTGGCTGACGGAGGATGTCATTGGATTGCAAATGTGTGTACTAGTTCCTTCCTAGAGGATACACCCCTGACTTGACATCACCAACAGTTTGAAAACTTATTTTTACACAGAATCCTAAGAAAGTACAAGTCAGGGAATGTTTACTGCTCTCACCAAGAACACCGCACAGTACTCACAAATATAGGACCTGATTTTAGACAAATGCAAAGCTTTACCATCACACTGAATGTATTTGTGGGGAGGGCAAAATCTGGAATAAGATGCCTGATCAAGGTATTTGCCGTGATCAGAGCATAGATGGGTTTTGTATGCAACTTTTGCCGCATCATGTGTTGGTTTGGGGGTTCTTCCAAAATGCTTTATAAGTCAATCAAAAGTAAAAGGTTCCCTCACCTATTTATTCTAATGGTATGCTTTTGCTATGTTTCCTATGTATAATGTGTTTTCTGTATAATTGCCACTGTGTTAACAACCCTAAAACAAAGAGGTTGCACTGGTTTAAGTGGTGTGCTGCCTCAAGTTTGTATTTAGCGCGCATGTGATGTGTTGTGGCACAAACGTCTCCGTTCACGTAAGGGAAATAGTTATGCTCCTCCTTTGCTGGGTGTCATTCATCGTTTCAAATATATTGTTTCTGTAAATGAGATAAAAACATGAATCACCGTAGTCATGTTCCTTAATCCGTTTCTACTCTGTCTGGAGTTGTTAAATTTGGTAATCCAAGCTGCCTCTCATGGATTTTTGCATTGACAAAAGACACCAACAGGTCAACTAGTTCCCGCAGGCGCTTGGAACCCGACCGCCTTAAGTATCAGTTGAACAGATTTTCTTCAAATAAGGGCCAATGTCTTAATACATTTTAGTTCCAGATTATCAAGCTTTTTTGTGCTGGCACTTGTTTAAATTACTAGTTCTAAATCAATGTAGATGTGGGGTGTGTGTGTGAAGATTTTTTTTTTAGGGTTACTGAAATGCATAAATGCTCAGTTAAGTCTTTAGACTCATGTAAAATATAACTTGTAAGAAAAGTTCTCTAATTATTTGGTGGAAAATGCTGTGTTTAGAGTCAATTTGTAGACCTGATTGGCAAGTTGAAACCATTACTGTTGAAAATTAAAATATTTGTTTTGCTTTTATGATTCTGTGTTCTTTAATGCTACACTAGCTGTCATGTAGCAACTGCACTGTGCAATATACAACGTTTTAGGGACTGGGGATATGATTATTGTTTGGCTGTCACGTGTGCTGTGTGTGATTCTTTCCCACTCTAGTTCTATGTTTTAGTGTGACCAGGCCTTTAATGTACTTAGTCACAAAAAGCGGGTTCCTTCTTGGTGACTGTCAAATTATGAATTGATGTCAAGGTTCACTTTGAAATAAAAAAAACATATCTTTTGCTTCAACTGGTCTGTACTTTGTCTTTTCATTTAAAATCTTGTAAAGCTTGTACTTTCTATATATATTGCTTCTAAAATGGACTCAGATCCATTTAGACTTCTGTGAAATAGCCTTCTTAGCCTTTACATTTAAAAAAAAACTTACTAGTAATCTTTTTCCTCTGGAGGATACTTTTAGAAAAACAAAGGATGCAAGGGCCAACTTGAAAACCTATTTTTCAATGTATTTTTTTAATAAAAAATTATTGACATCCCCTGACGGCATTAGATGTCTCAGTTCATTTTGAATGGGAAGGCTCCGATCCATGTCAGTCAGATGGTATTGGACGTCTCTCGCCGTCAATAGCAGTGAAACGTGCATTTCCTAGTGATGCCTTCAGCAAAAACTATTTTATGGCTATAAAACCTCTACTGCAGCTACAGCTGCAACACATAAAAAATAATCAATAATAACATACAATTGAAATAATATTTAGGAATATAGCCCTATTTTACTCACCAAAAATCCAAAAATTTGGTGAGCCCTATTTTACTCACCAAAAATAACCGAGTAGCTACATCTAGTGATAAAGTTGAGAAGTGCAGCATAGTCTTTACTGAGGACCATGAAAAACTGGTTAGCGCGCTGCAGTTTGTACACCACTGATGTAAATGAACGTCAAGTTTGAGGTTAATTCAATTCATTCATCCCCGATCCGCTTATCCTCACGAGGGTCAAGGGTGTCCAATCCAAACTAACTATGGACAGTTTTTTTAATTAATAATAAAAATCATCATGGTTAAAGATATTTTCCCCCTCCACAACTACCAGTACTTTTATATTGCTTTATATTCGGCCTCAACTATTAACCCACAGGTGTCAAAGTGGCTGCCCGGGGGCCAAATCTGTCCCGCTCCATCTTTTTGTGTGGCCCGAGAATGTAAATGATGAGTTCCGACTTTCTGTTTTAGGAATCAAAATCAAATGAAGGTTATAGATGTATATTATATTCCCTGATATTCCTCTTTTTAAATAAATATTTGCATGTTTTTAATCCAGTTTTTTTGTTCTTTTGTATTTTTAGTTCAAAAAGCATTTTATAAAATCAATAAATATATACAAATATTTTCTGTTTTCCATTTTAATATTGAACATAAACCAATATTTTGTTTCCTTTTGAAATGAAAAACAAATGATTAAAAGAAGTTTTCCTTACTAAGAAAAAATATCAAGGAAACATTGTTTTAGATCTTTGAAAAAAAACAACCTGAATATTTATTATTTTGTATTTCTAGTTCAAAAAGCATTTTATAAAATCAAAAAATAAATATATAAAATATTTTCTGTTTTCCATTTTAATATTGAACATAAACAAATGTTTTCTTTCCTTTTGAAATAAAAAAGAAATGATTAAAAGACGTTTTTCTTACTAAGAAAAAAAATATCAAGGAAACATTATTTTAGATCTTTGAAAAAAAACCTGAATATTTATAGGGCTTTTGATCCAGATTTTTTTTAAAATAACTAAATATTACATCTAAAATGGTCCGGCCCACATGAAATCGAGTTAACGTTAATGCGTATACTGCAGGGATGGTTTAATAATGAAACCCATCCCTGCTTTATACGCATTTCCGTTTCCCAAGTAAGAGAAGACTTTTATTTTGAAAGCACCAACGACTACTTCAGTTCTCGAATCCGAAATTGACGCGTTGGCAAGTCTTTGCGGTCACAGCAGGGAGATCAGACTTCAAACACACAGACAGCGTGACGGATGAACAGCTACAGTGGTCTTCTTTCCCGGAAACCCGGCAGAAGGTCCATGGAGAGCGGAGTCCTGCTTGTGTGTACCCGGGACGGCTTGATCGGATCCCGCCGTTAGCCGTTCTCCCCCCATCACTCATTGGTGGACCGATGGCTCCTAAACATGTGCCCCTTCCCAGCAGCGGGGTCGGGGTCGGGCAAAAAGCCCAGCTAAAAGAGCAGCTGTTGCTGTATCTCGTGGCCCGGAACCTGGATGTGTGGACGCCGAGGCAGAGGAAGAGGACGCCGGCGATGGGCGGGATGCTGGCCCGGTGCTTTGTGAGCGTCAGTGCGGTACTGATGCTGATGATCCAGTGCTCCTTGGCTGCTGGGGGTGAGACGCTGATTCTTCATGCTTATACAACCTTCATTAGAGTAACAAGATTCGTTTTGTATAGCTGGAGATTGTTGGCAGATGTTGTTGTTGTGTGGTTCGATTTCGAAAGCCTGCTTCTTTTGGTTAAGCTTAAATCCATCCAGACCTTTAAGTAGATGGCTCATGAGTGGGAGAGCTTCTTTAGAGTCTTGGATTCAAGTCGCTTATCTTGTAAATAACATTCATTTGGGCTTGTTTTTTTGGTGATCTTACCCTATTATGTAGTATTATACAGCTCTAGAGGACCAAAAGAAAAGAAACACAAAGGTTAAAAAAAGACAAAAACATACATTTGGTGATATTGTCTGGAAATATGTTCTATATTTTTGGGCAATGAATGATTCAAATGACAACATTTGGATTTGGGGAGTTATATTGCTGTAATAGATTTGGTTGTTTTATGTAAATGTATAGACCTACCTAAACACAAATCCAAGAAATTGATCATATTGCAGTGGTTTAACGTCTATAGAAATATGCTTGGCTTATGTAAACAACCTCCACCCTGTCTTGAGTTCTATTTAAAGCTTCTGCAATTGAACAGCGATTGTTTCGAGCATCCCAAAATGCACACAGGGAAGAGTGCAGTGGGTGCAGAAATAAACATAACAATATTGCCCGCGTTGTTGTACTGCGATCACCCAGGAAGCCTTTTATTCATTTGCAAAGCACTAAGCAAGATCTAGTATTTCCATAGGGGACGTTTCATTGCCGAGGCAAATCAATGATTTATGGTCTTCATGTCCTCAAAATGCGACGACCCCCCACCCCCACCCACCCCTAGGCACAAACACCGACACCCACAAAATAAATAAAGAACCAAAAATAGCTACAATCTTCACGTCGGAAGCGGAAAGCAATTCTTCGATATGCATAGTCATTTGATCATATATGAAACATTCTGCGAAAAAGTTCATGATTTGCGTTTATAAAAGTTCTTAATAGGTGAAAAGAAAATACAGAAAGGGAGACTTTGTGGCCTTGCCTAGCTACATTTCCACATATAAAACTTACTTTTTTTCAGATTTTCAAGCTTGACATGCTTTAATTTCCTGACAAGATCATAGTAGTACTACTCTGTATTAAACAGGAGGTATTTATTGATGATATTTCAGGTTGTAGTTTTCAGTGTAGTTAAAATGTCTGCCCTCAATTGAGTGGCTTTTCTCTTCCTTGGTCCCATTTCAGCAACACACATGTAAGGTTAATGAGGACTTACTTTTTAATTAGTGTGGATGTAAATGTCACTGCTATTGGTCTGTATGAACACGGCAACTGGATGGTGATCAAGCCATTATGTACTCAGCATCTTGGCCATAAGTCAAGTGCAGGCTTGGACCCTTATGTGCTATATATAGATGGATGGATATTTTACCAGTGTTATTTTACCAGTCATATCGATACATTCATTCATTCACTTTCCGCACCTTTTATCCTCACAAAGGTTGCACAGGGGGGTTTGGATCCAGAGCCTATCCTACCCAACTATGGGCACCAGGCAAGGGACACTCTGAATTCGTGACCGGACGTTTGGTCGCCGGACGTGTGGTCGCCGGACGTTTGGTCGCCAGACGTTTGGTCGCCCGGGTGAATATAATTGTGAGAGCTGGTTTCAAAAGTAGATATTTAGATAATAAACTCTCTCATGAATATAATTTTGAGAGCTGGTTTCAACAGTAGATATTTAGATATTAAACTCTCTCTCATGAATATCATTTTGAGAGCTGGTTTCAACAGTAGATATTTAGATATTAAACTCTCTCTCATGAATATAATTTTGAGAGCTGGTTTCAACAGTAGATATTTAGATATTAAACTCTCGCTCTCATGAATATAATTTTGAGAGCTGGTTTCAACAGTAAACTCTCTGTCATGTTGTCAAACGTCCGGGCGACCAAACGTCCGGCGACCAAACGTCCGCCGACCAAACATCCGGCGACCAAACGTCCGCCGGCCAAACGTCCGAGTACCCTCTGAATTGGTGGCCAGCCAATGTCAGGGCACAAGGAGAAGGACAACCATTCACCCTCACACTAATACCTAGAAGCAATTTAGAGTTTTCAACCAGGCTACCAAGCATGTTTTCGGAATCTGGGAGGAAATCGGAGTACCCGGAGAAAAATCCCGCAAGCCCAGGCAGAACATGCAAATTCCTGACAGTGAGGACCCACCAGGGATCGAACCCTCGACGCCAGAACTGTGAGGCTGACGTGCTAACCACTTGGTCACCATATTGATACATTTATTCAGTCATTTTTTGTACCGCTTATCCTCCCAAGGGTCGCTGGAGACTATCCCAGCTGACTTTGGGTGAGAGGCGGGGGACACCCTGAATCGATGGCCAACCAATCACAGGACACGAGGAGACAGACAACCATTAATGGTGACACTCTTACCTAGGGGTAATTTAGAGTGCTCAACCAACCTACCCAGCATGTTTTTGGGGATGTGGGAGGAAACCAAAGTACCTGGAATAAACCCACGCAAGCTCAGGGAGAACATGCAAAACTCACAATTCCAAATTGGACAGCATTATCTATGTGAAGCAAAGTGTTTATATGATAAACCTGACGTAATTGTCAATCACAGGATCACATGAATTGTATTTTTTTGATAATCAATTATTAATGTATCCATTGAATTTCCAGCTTTTTCTTATTAAGGGAAATGGGAGACGGTTAACATTTTTTCAAAAGGAGTACACCTTGGGCCGCTTTATCTTCATTTGGTTCATGGGGGGTGCTGGGGCCTGTCCCATCTGACTCCGGGCCAGAGGCAGGGGACATCCTGAATCGGTGGCCAAGCAATCGCAGGGCAGGGGGAGACGGACAACCATTCACGCTCACACTCACATGTAGGGACAATTTAGAGTGTCCAATCATCCTACCTTGCATGTCTTTGGAATGTGGGAGGAAACCAGAGTACCCGGAGAAAACCCACGTAGAACATGCAAACTCCACACAGGTGGACTGACCTGGATTCGAACCGAGGACCCGCTGGGCCGCCAAATTCCTACTTATGTTAATTTTTTATTTTTTTTATAATCCACCTAAATTATTTTTTTCGCAGCCTGTCAGTGGCAAAAATATTCATTGTATTGACACATTCCTCATCTTTTTTTGGCTCTTATCAAAGCTGTGATGTGTGATGTGATTAAACAAGCAAAATGTGCTTCATCTGCAAACCGTTCAACTTTCATAGTTTTTACATAAACATCCACTATATGGTGTATAGTTTTACAATAAATTGTATATGTACCTATATAGGCAAACGGACTGCCATAATCAAACCACTTTCTTCACCTTATAATATTTTGTTGTCATTCCTTTGACATCAATTACAGCATAATGTCTGGAGCACAGACATCATCAAATGCTGGATTTAATCTGCGGTGGTAGTTTACTAAGCCCTCGAATGCATCTGTCTTCATTTTCTTGTTATTTTTCCATTTTTGTCATCAGCAAGAATCAGGTTGTGTGCTTGACTCGGCCTTTGCATAACATAACAGTCCTCTACATTAATAAACTCTTGTTTGCTTCTGGAATACGCTCGCATATAGTTCATCTGCACTGTGAAGTGCTGGCCAATGAGTTCTGAAGCATTTGGCTGAAGTATAAGCAGATAGCAATGCCTAAAACACATCAGCTTAATGTTAGCTGTCACATCATCAATAAATACCCGTTAACCAGTAACATTAGCAGTCACAAATGTGCATGCCATTGAACTACCACCACCACCACCACCACCCTTCACTGATGCACTGGTAATGTACCAGATGTAATCACTATGGAAATATAAAAACAACACACAGGCAGACATGAGCAAACATTTGAATCAGAAACCTGCAAACTCTGAAGAGACATTCTAATGAGTAGCTCATCATGCTGCCTCTTAACTAATTAGGACACTCTAATTGATAACTTGTGATGTTTTAATGTAACTTGACAAAATTGATCAAAACAATAAAGTGCAATGCAATGCCTAGTGAAACTATATTCATATAAAAGACAGTTGCTTAAAGTATTAATGAATGCAAAATGTGAATTTCTTTGATGTGCGGAAAACGAACTGTTTTTATTTTCAATATATTACGAAGAGGGGCATCTCTCTCTCTCTCTCTCTCTCTCTCTCTCTCTCTCTCTCTCTCTCTCTCTCTCTCTCTCTCTCTATATATATATATATATATATATATATATATATATATATATATATATATATATATATATACACTATTTACTCATCTCATCTCATTTTCTCAACCGCTTTATCCTCACTAGGGGTGCTGGAGCCTATCCCAGCTGACCTCGGGCCTAAGGTGGGGGATACCCTGAATTGGTGGCCAGCCAATCACAGGGCACAAGGAGACAAACAAGCATTCATGCTCACACTCATACCTAGGGGCAATTTAGAGTGTCCAAACAGCCTACCATGCATGTTTTTGGAATGTGGGAGGAAACCAGAGTACCCAGAGAAAACTCACGCAGGCCCGGGAAGAACATTCAAACTCCACACAGGTGGACCAACCTTGATTTGAACCCAGGACTCCCACTGTGAGGCCGACACGCTAACCCACGGGTGTCAAAGTGGCGGCCCGGGGGCCAAATCTGGTCCACCCCATCATTTTGTGTGGCCCGGGAAAATAAATCATGAGTGCCGACTTTCTGTTTTAGGATCAAATTAAAATGAAGAGTATAGATGTATATTAAATTTCCTGATTTTCCCCCTTTTAAATCAATAATTGTAATTTTTTAATCCATTTTTTTCTGTTTTTAGTTCAAAAATCATTTTGTAAAATATAAAAAAATATAAAAAAAGCTAAAATAAACATTGTTTTAGATCTATAAAAACTGAATATTCAGGGATTTTAATCCAGTTCTTTTAATCCATTCATTAAAAAAAAATCTAAATATTATATCTAAAATGGTCCGGCCCACGTGAAATCAAGTTGACGTTAAAGCGACTCGCGAACCAACCCGAGTCTGACACCCTTGTGCTAACCACTCAGTCGCCGGGTCGCCCTGCATCCCCTTTGCTACAAATGTGAATATTTTGAATATAAGCCACCACTGCATATTGTTAACCCGACCCAGAGAATATTGCTCCAAAATGAATCACACGCACACTTGTATATGTGTTCTTCTCATGGCTTGAGTTCTCAAAGTCAGAAAGCTTGACAGACCAGCAATAATACCTAAGGGAGTGGAGATTTTACAAAAAGTCAATTGCCTGCACAGTGCTTTCTTCGTTCTTTTCTTTGACATATAAATGATTCAACACGCAAGTGGAATTAATGTCCAAAAGCATTATTTCAATTCAAGGTTATACTCATGCAGTTCTACCTCACTGCTTACGCTTTTCATCAGCACCCTGACAATTGAGGAGCATTGGATTGGATTGGATAACTTTATTCATCCCGTATTCGGGAAAGTTCGTTGTTCCAGTGGCAAGAGGGTGAGGATGCAGGAATAGGAAAGGCATTGATGGATTTTTATTTTTTAGGAAATATTTTATGAATGAATAAAACTCACAAGCTCGGAAAACAATTGGAAAAAAAACACAGTTTCCAAGCCTCAACTGCTAAAAACCAGAAAACCATCTACCCCTTCTCGACATATTCTCCTTGTGTTGAAAGCCATATGGTGTGGCTAAAGAGTTGCCTTTTTTATATATCGTTTCATCACGTACATCACTTAGAGAACAGATCTAGAGATTAAATTGTTATTCTGTTCTTGTCCTCTCAATCAAAGTTTGCTGTGGCATATATTGATGTGTCTGTGGAGTTTAGTGTCTGGCTGGCTTATACACAGCGTGTGTGTTTTCTTTTCATACTGAGATCTTCGTGAACCATCAATAGCTCAGATCTTTTGGTCCGAGTTACCATGGGAACAGATCTGCAGTTTTTAGTGGTCTCACTGCATATTTGAATTTGTCAGTCAATGTTTGTAATATCACTAGAGTACATTCTAGAGTTATTGAGATTCTGGTTTTGGCTACTGGATAAAACTTTGGGACTTCAACAATAAAAAATTCAATTAAATTCCATCATATATTCTGTTTCCAGCAGCCAACCATCTCATGTACCCATTTTGAATTCACATTTTCATGGGTTTAGTTCCAAATTACCAGTCATCCAGAATATATTCTCTGTCATATCCCTCCACACAATGTCAGTCTCAAAAGGCCATAAATCATTGAAACCGTTCAGTTTACATCAAAATCTATTCAATGAATTATTCACAACGTGATTCATTGTGTGATTAATCATTTGAAGTGCAAGCTTGCACATTGTGATTGCATTACGATGGCTAAGCACTTTGATTGCAGTCACCGTGTTTCTCTTTCATAGTCTGTCCCAATAGCGACCAGAGATTCTCATCAATGTTGTAAGTTTATTATACAATTTGTGAGGTTTGACGCAGTTTGCACTGAGAATGTGACATGACGTTGCTATAGTGTCTGTCGGAGAGGCTCAGTTGTTTATAAATCAAGCAGAGACTGCTAAACAGCTGCATTCATTTGTTTGCCTTATCTGCCATTGGTTACGCAGACCCCACTTGCTGATGATTAAATTACTTGTGTGTTTGATAGAGAGTAAAATAAAACCTCCCTCTAATTTCTTCCATAAAGCATAAGAACATAGATTTTCACTTGGGGTGTACTCACCTTTGTTGGCATCATTTCACACATCCATTGCTGGGTTTTGAGTTATTTTGATGATAGAATTTTTTTATTTTTATTTTCCATGCTCTACAGCACAGGTTTCAAAGTGGAAGCCCGGGGGCCAAATCTGGCCCGCCGCATCATTTTGTGGGGCCCGAGAAAGTAAATGATGAGTGCCGACTTTCTTTTTTATGATCAAATTCAAATGAAGATTATAAATGTATAGGGGCTATTTCCTTTTTCCCATTTTTAAATCAATAATTTTTTAAATCCAAAATTATTTTTTTCAGTTTGTGTTGTTTTAAAATCTAAAAATAAATATATGAAAATATATTCTGTTGTCCACTTTATTATTGAACATAATTAAAAAATATTTTCTTTTTAAAATGAAAAGACAAAAATGATTAAAAGATGTTTTCCCTTACTAAGAAAAAAAGCTCAAATAAACATTCTTTTAAATCTATTACAAATGGAATATTTAAGGCTTTTGATCCAGTTATTTTTAATCCATTTTTTAAAGATATCTAAAAAATATTATCAGAACATCTGCAAGAGATCATAAAAGCTGGCTGCATCTTAACTTGCTCATAATTTGTGCATGAAATTGACCATAAATATTGTATATTCATATATGTTTTACTCTTTTTGCCATCAAACAATTTGATTCTCAGGCATCTCTTTTTCCCCCATCTTGTTTCCTTTACCTTGTTTTTTTGTAATTAACCTAATATTAAAGTTTGTTATTCTAGTGTACCTCATTTTGCTCTCGCAATATCAATCCCCTTACCCTCAAAGTTATTTTGCCATTTTAAGATATGGTATCATTGCCTCATTTCCATTGTCAGCTAGGATTTGCTCCAGCACCCCCGCAATCCTTGGAATAATAAATTATACAGATGAGAAGCAAATAATAAAATATGTGAAAAAATATATCGTAATTTATTAGATGAAATTAACTACAATTTATTAATGCCAAATCACTGTTCGTCTTTTTACATACAGGAGACATCTTGGAGACTTTTTTTTCTTTGCCGAACAAAGAGTCTTTACAGAGATATTTAACCTTGGATTGGACATAATCTATTTTTTGTAACTCTGTGGGCCTCAGTCAAACATGGACACTCCGTTCAAAATTATGAGGCACTAAACCACTCCACTGTCTGCTGTGCTGTCTACTCACAGGGCTTAAAAAAGATGTTTGATTGGAATCCACTAAAGGCCTGTCAAAGCCTTAGATTTATTGAGATAGCTGTTCCTCAAAAGCTTGGCAAGTATGACTTTGCTGCAGCCTCACTTTGAGGACACATTTTCTCAGCCAAGTGTAATGTATTCTCTGTTGAGGCATTTTTATTACTATTATTCCTGCTATTATGTTGTATTATGTTGTTATAATGTACTCAACATAGCCCAAAAATAAAAATAAGGAACAAGTAAATAGTGGGCGGCCCGGCGGCTGAGTGGTTAGCGCGTCGGCCTCACATTGGGGGACCTGGGTTCAAATCCAGGTCGATCCACCTGTGTGGAGTTTGCATGTTCTCCCTGGGTCTGCGTGGGTTTACTCCGGGCACTCCGGTTTCTTCCCACATTCCAAAGACATGCATGGCTGGCTGATTAGACACTCTAAATTGCCCCTAGGTATGAGTATGAGCTTGGATGGTTGTTTGTCTCCTTGTGCCTTGCGATTGGCTGGCCACCTTTTCAGGGTGTCCCCCGCCTCTGGCCCGAAGTCTGCTGGGATAGGCTCCAGCACCCCTAGTGAGGATAAAGCGGTTCAGAAAATGAGATGAGATGAGTAAATAGTGTATGCTATCCTATCATCCTGGTGTATTACACTGTCAATCAAGCACCTCTTCTCAACTATATGAAAGGGCGTCAAAGGCAAAATGTTGTCTTTTGGTAAAGAGAAACAGTGGAACCAAAACTCTTGTACAAGGGTAGCTGTCTCAGCTAACAATGACATAGGCACCAAAACAAGGCTGGTTGTTGGCCCCGACCAACTTTGCCAAAATTGCACCAGTAAAAGAATCCAGTTTTTATTTTGAGATGAAAAATTATTAGTTGCCCTGTGACTGGCTGGCCACAAATTTAGGGTGTTCCCCACCTGATGCCTGTAGTTAGCTGGCGTAGGTTCCAGCACTCCCCACATTCCTAGGATGAGCAGTATGGAAAGTGAATGAATGAAACTTTTAGTCATTCAATTGCTATTGTTGCGTGGGGGGGTGTGGAGAGCGTGGTTGGGCCGATATGCAAGGAAGCTGGCGAACACGGGGAGTGAGATTGCACTAGTGTAACTTTAATAACTTAGACTTGTTCACAAAACCCACAAAGCCTTAAATACAAAAAACAGGGAAAGTGACAAACGAACAACTAAGACAAATGAACCAAACCTTACATGGAAAACAAAGGGGCACGATGGGCACTGGACATGAACGTGGAACATGTACATGACTGAACATGCACGGTAGAAACAGGCATGAACAGCAGACAATCTGACAAGAACTGACAAATACACAGGGTTTAAATAGATAGACATGGCTTGGCCAGACAATTAGAAACACCTGGGTTACACGAGAGGCAGCGAGCAGCAGAGACACCAGGAGCTGGGAAACGAAAAAACCCAAAACCCCAACAAAACATTACAGAATGACTACCTAAAAGTAATGCTTGTTCGTGAGTTGAGGATCATAATTATAAAGTATTCAATAGATCCAATGTTAATGTAGCCTAAGATGCTTCCATGTCAGGCTTTTCTTTCTTTCAAACACCGGGGCCGTGTTATAGTGCTTGAGTCTCCGGTTTGAAATTGTATGGTAAAATCTTGTTTTTCGGGAAAATCTTCTTCCTCTGATCCACTTTCAATTTCGTATTTCAACACATCGCATGACAAACACTCTTTTTTCCATTGAGTCATACGCCCTGGGCCAGGTCCTATCTTTCCGTTACATTGTTTTTATGACCAATGATCCACTATGTTACCGATTTCAATAGTTTTTGGTGTGTGAGTCATAATAGTTTATTTTTAAATACTCTTTGACAAGATTCTATCATTTTACCTAAAGTTCCACTATTAGCGCAGTTTGTCTAGTAGATGTGAATGAAATGGGCACTTGGTAGCCGCATTCCACCTGATCATTTGTGTCATGTCTGTTCAAGGCTGTACATACTTCCTAAGAGCAAGCCTAAAGCACTTCCTATTTTTGGTGAACCACAGGTCATCACAGTAAAAATGAACAACCCGTATACACGGACTTCAAAATGTAGCAAGACTAATGGCTTCTGAACATAAAGAAATAAAAATACCCATCCTGGTAGGAACTGGACAGGAAAAAGTAAATAGAAAATACTTTTCTTTTTTTAAACTTTTTTTTGTCAAGTTTTCGCAAAGGACCCTCATAGGACCCTTTGATCAGGACAATCATAAAGTACAGTAAGTTTGGTGCAAATACATTAAAGTACAGGCAAGTTATAGCACTTCAAATCTAGGATTAAAAAAATGGCCATCATTTTCAACTTTTCAACCTTCAAATCTATTTTGTTGATGGCCCACCTAAAACAAAGATCCTCACGTCAAGGTTTGAGGCCATTTGGCCCTAGATAACAAAATATCAAAATTATTTTCTGATACCACCATGTGGCGCTAGGCCCAATCGAAAACATTTAAACTCAGCTGTGTTGGGGGCAGGGCTCTTGTCAAATTGGTTAAATATCATCCCAGTCAATCATTGGCCCTGGGAGTCATTGATTGAGTGAGTTTGACACATTGGCAAAACCATGTTGAACTTTGACCACCAAGGGTCAGTTACATTGGTGAAAACTCAACATTTTGATAATTTAAGATGTCCCAAGTCTCATGAAAAACCCCACCAATTATAAGAGTTCATTCAAATGTGGACCCTGGAAATGGTCAAAACAGGCCAAAAGTGTTAATTTTTCCAATTTTGAGCCAAGATGGGCGACTTCCTGCTTCCTGTTCAGTTTGGGACTTGGGTGCCACAACTTTTTGGTGCAGTTTGAGGCAAAGTCTCGACTCACCAAATTCTGTAGCTCTATGTTGGACAAAAAGGGCATAAAATGCAGGTTTGAAAATTTCGTGGAGGTGCTATTGAGGCAGTCTTTGTACTACAGTCTTGAAACTACCACCATTTGTAAATTGTCACCAAGATCTATTGATCCGCCAAATTTGGTCAACAATAGAGATGTTGAGTGCTCCAAAACGACGTTTGCTATGAATGATAATTTTGATCTTTAGAAGAACAATAGAGCCTTTCACACTGAAGGGTGCTCAGGTCCTAAATATACCCAATTGTTCACACAATATTGGGTTCTTGTACATGAATATGTGCGCTTATCATCAAATGTGTGGAGTTTCAGCTAACATATATTAGTAGCTTGGAATCAGTCCAAGTCCAACCTTCCCGTGGTCCCAGAAAAGCACCCTGCACATGCAGCAGCCGTTACTCAATCCCCTTCTGTACAGCTGCAGTTTCTTCTGCTTTTTGCTGCCATGATTATGGACTGCTGGGGTTCGTCACATTCTTTCTCGCCCTGATTAGACACAGAGGAAAAGAAATGTGGCTGATTATATAAAAGACCAACATAATATGGATTGATCGAACATTGTTACCTTAATGTGAATAATCTCCAACAAAAAGAATATATGTATATATTACTTACAAAATCATTCATCTCATTATTGACTTCTATAGAAAAGGCACTGCCAGTGAAATATTTTTTGCTCTTGTTTATCCCTACCATGCAGCTAATGTGATGAACAGCCGTGTTGTTATTTTTTCCTTTGTTGCCAGGAAGAAAAATGGAGGCAGCTTGCAGTTGAGGCTCTGATAATAACGCTCTCCAGTCAAGCTGTCTTTGTACTGGCCTATAGAACCAAATAACTTTTAGTCTCAATTCGCACTACGGGCCAAATTCCTTATCTAATATGTACGTTTTTTAAAAATATTTTATTCATTAAGTATTTAAATTCAGCCCAGTGAATGAGTGGTTTGCATGTCGGTCTCATAGTTCTGGGGTTCCATCCTAGGTCGGCCCTCAATGTTTACTTGTTAAAAGGTTGTCCGTTTCTTTGTGCCCTGCGATTGGCTGGCCACCGATTTAGGGTATCGGTTCAGAAAATGAATGATTAAAAAGTATTCCTCCTAAAAGTATTTAAAGCCACACACATCCAGTATTGCTACTCAATGTGTACATTTAGCAAACCCTTGAAAATTCTTCCATCTACAACTTCCAAATTTCACATGATACAGTGGTACCTGCGATGATAGGTCAGATTGGGGTGTGATAGGGCAAGGTGTTTGCGCGTGGAACACTCATAATGGAAGGTGGGCAACCCAGTATTAGGACAACTCACTTGTGACCATTGAGTCGACATCCCACTTTTTTCTTTCTAAACACTAATCCTGGCATCAAAAATTGTATTTACCAGAAGTACCTGGTTGCACTTACTCATCTTTTCATTCATATAATGAAACTTAGCTGCTATTCCTCAATTACAGTAAGACTCAAAAGATATTTCTGTACAAACTGATTTAGAAAGTTTATAAAATGGCAAGAGACAGAAAGATGGAGAGATAATCAGATGAAAACAATTTCCCTGTTAGATTAATTATACCATGCAAGGCACAGCTGAATTACAATTAGGATGATCAGTGCACTTTTGGAAGAAAAAAGATTTTGTGATCATAATTAGTAACATTTTGTGTTCCTTCTTATCTAAGGGGGATGTTTTCAGGTTGCGTGTTTCCTCATTAATGTGTTTGGGGAAGGTTAATTATGTCCCTGCAGTCTCATACGGCAAACACTGGGACCAACTCACCTTTCTCAATGTCTTACTTGTCTGTTTCTGCGCACATATTATGGAGTAGGTTTCGTGTCATCCATCGCATTCAATTTAGTGTGCGTCTGCAGGGGACTTACATTAGGTCAGCCCACATGGAGAAATGTACAGGTGCTTAGGTATTCGCTAGGTGATTAGACAACAGATTATGCATGCGGTTTGCATCACATATAACATTGTCATTTCTTGATGTCATGGAACACACGAAAGTTTGTGTCGCAATCTTAACGATCAGAACATCTACAAGAGATTATAAAAGGTGGCTGCATCCTAACGTCCGTGAAATAACAGTCAAGTAAAAGGCCAATGTTTTGTGACAAGGGTGTTTTCAGCGGTTACTTCCCAAAAACAAGAGGGTTGGATCAGGTTCTTTGTATATACTCCTGCAGTGTAAAATCATGCATGCACTTCCAGATTTATTTTTGCCTCAGTCTGTCTCAATGTCTGAGAGTATAAATTGTACAAATCTGACTAGACCAGACAAATGGATTTTAGATGGCGTCACAGGGGGCACATTTCAATGTTATTCTACTATCCGGTCAGTTGAAATTACATTTTATTTATTTATTTTTTGACAGCAAAGTCAACCTTCAAAGGTTAAAACAAATCGCCTTTTTTTTACATCTTAAAACAAACAAAAATTGCAGACGGCTTACTCTAGATCAACATTAACATAATATTCCGACTATAAATCACTACTTTTGCCTCTGCTTTAAACCCTGTGGCTTATAGTTCAATGATGCCAGTGTGTAGATTTTTACAGGCTAATTTCTTTTGCCGTAAGTATCCCATAATACAAGGAGAAAATCTGCGGCTCATAGTTAGATGTGGCCTATAGAACTACAATTTTCTGTAACTTTCACGTTTGGTGGATGTGGTTTTTAATCTGTGAATTACAGTAGATGTCATCAACAAAAACACAGTTTTAGAAGTTAATCCTGCAAATATAAACACTGTTGAAATAATTCAAAAATACCATTAACTTTAATTCACTGGCTCGTGTAAAGTACGTCTTACTGTCCATCAGCCAATATAACATTATGACATCATTATTTTATCATGAATGAAATCCTTTTTAAAAATTGTTCCTCCATATCTCTATTAAACAGTTTCCCTCTGTGGACTGTCATGCCTTTGTCTTTTATGGTGGTGTTCTTTGTTGTATTGCAGACCAGATGCTGTGTG
Organism: Stigmatopora argus; assembly: GCF_051989625.1. Lineage (NCBI taxonomy): Eukaryota > Metazoa > Chordata > Actinopteri > Syngnathiformes > Syngnathidae > Stigmatopora > Stigmatopora argus. Next base: position 6,211,777 of record NC_135389.1, on the reverse strand, counting down.
ACCTACACAGTTGGATTCTTGGGTTTTTCCATCTTTGTGTGTAAAGTCTGTAATAAATATATTTTTTGTTAGCATTTGAAAAAGCCTGATGGTTATAGAGGTTCACTCACCTGACTTCGGTGCGGGAACGCGTGAGCCTGATTCCCACTGGTGGCAGCATGATTGTGAGTGCGAATGGTCATCTGTCTCTCTGTGTGCCCTATGGCTGACTGGTGACCAGTCTAGGGTGTTGTCTGCCTTTCACCCCAAGTCGGGTAGGATAGGCTCCACCAACCCCCGCACTTATTTATGTGACTACTTACTTATGTTGACTACTTATTATGTGTGCACTTTATGGTGAAGCTTTAAATCCCATTTTACTTGTATTGTACTATAATGACAATAAAGGCATTCAACTCAATTCAATTCAATTCAACCTTTACGAGGATGCGCGGTATGGAAGATGAATGAAAAAATAACCCTTATTTGTTTACCAGGCCGAGTGCAACAGAAACACTAGATGATAAGGGTACACATTCTGTGTTTTAATGATCCTGGAACCACAAGGACAGTGAAGCTGTGCAATTAATTTGAATTAACTAAGGCAGGAAGCTTGCTCATCCTCATCACCAGCCGCCGCAAAATTCATTGCTCACTTTCAAAATACATGTCTGTTCAAATACATTCATGACAGATTTTTTCCTTTTGTGTAAAATGGTTTAGCTTTTTGTTTGACTGGCCTTTGTCATACATGCTTTGAGCCATTTTTCCCTCAAATGGTAAATGGACTACATTTATAAGGCGCTTACACACCATCACAGCCTTAAGCACTTTATTAGAGGCTTTCATTCCCCTACACTTCAATTATTTTCATTCATTCATTTTCTGAACCACTTACAAGAGTCGCAGGGGGTGCTGGAGCCTATCCCAGCTGACTTCGGGCCAGAGGTGGGGGTCACCCTGAATCGGTGGCCAGACGATAGTAGGGCCACCATTCACACTCACAGGCATACCTAGGGTCAATTTAGAGTGTCCAAACAGCCTACTATGCACGTTTTTGGAACGTGGGAGGAAACCTGAGTAGCCGGAGGAAGCCCACACATGCCCGGGGAGAACATGCAAACTCCACACAGGAGGACCGACCTGGATTTGAACCCATGATCCCAGAACTGTGATGCCAATGTCCTAACCATTTTTCCGCCGGGCTGCCATACTTCAATTTAAGCATTCCTGATCTTGCCCCTGGACTCTTTAACAGTGGTAGCCAGGTTTTGAACAGCTGATTTTTTTTTGTTATTGAACGACCTGCACCATGAGAACTTGCTGATAAGATTCAGTAGCGTAGGGTAGATAGCATAGAGTTGTCAGGAGCAGCTCGTTTGTCCCTCCTGGCTTGCCGTTAGGCTAGAGCAGCTGCGAGTGATTCTTGATTACTTCCTGATGTGGGTATTTAAGCACCACGGAAGTGGTAGTCATTGTCGGATCGTCCTGCGTGATACAGCATCCATCGCTGCCAAGGTACTGTTTTCCATGCTCCGGTTTTGTTTTGTTTTGGGATGTACAAGTCCTTGTTATTTTGAGTTATTAAAGTTACTATCATGAGCACAGTTCGTCTCGCCTCCTCCTGCTTCCCCGCTACTGGGTCCAAATCCCTCCGATCACGCCACGACGTCTCGGCGCGATCGAAACAAGAGTAGGATTGGACAGGAAAGGACACTAGTATTATCATCACACATTATTTCAAGGTAATCAGATTGTATAATTTGATTGGATTGGATAACTTTATTCATCCCGTATTCGGGAAATTACGTTGTCACAGTAGCAAGAGGGTGAGGATGCAGAAATAGGAAAGGCATTGTATTCCATGTACCACCTATCAGATAAAGTAAATACATACATGGACAGACGGCTGACACTGAACTGAATTTCCTGTTTAAAGTGAATAAACAGTAAGGTCAGTAAGTACAGTAAATATTTGCCAGTTGCAGATACATTGTTGTCCCACATGATGATGTCTTTTTACGGTGAAATAGTTTTAGATCAGGAGAAAGGCGGGGTGCTCGCCAGTCAGTTGCAGAGCACGCATTGAGACGGACAATCATTCACACTCACAATCATACCACACTTCTTAATGCAATCCTTCACAAATATTTGTTGAATCTTGATAATTATGTTTCACAGTGTAATATTGACATCTCAACATATTAAGCGACAGTCAAGTCAAAATATGCATTTGACAAAAATTCTAAACTCAGCTAAAGTCACGGCACAAGCTCATAATTAATTTAAAACTTTACTACTCTTTTGCGTGTTTTCCTTCTCTCTCTGCACAAAAATTTTGCTTAAACAATGATTCTGGAACAATTATATTTGAATATAAGAGAGAAATACATTTTCAAATACTCTGAATTATGTTGTACTTTATTTACAATTATTCATTGCCTTTTTTTGTTTTGTGATAGTACTTTTTTTTTAATCTGGCCATCAAGAAAACAAAGCCCTCCCTACAATAATATATATCATTGAATGTGTAAAACGTAGGTGTCTGCTGGTTACAACTGACATGTGGACAAATAAGCAAAGCTTTTTGAAACTTGTAATATTAGTGTCGTTTCCATCCCATTCCATTGGATATTTCAATCTTCCGTTATAGCTGAGAAAGTCAGAGAGGAGCGAGAAAAATCACGTGATAGACTAAAATAAAAAATGGAATCAATCCTGGCCTCTTTGGAGGAGAAAATGATTTAGAGCTGCATGGACCCATCTTCTTCACTTTACCATGGATGTGCCGCAGCTGTACAGCACCTTCTCTCACATACTCACAGTCTGTGGGGTCTTGGACTCACAGATGTGGCGGTATGGTTTTTTTTGGACTGATTTTTTTCCTTTCTTGTCAAATATGCTAGTCCGTCCCTTAACGCATCAATTGCTGTGACTGCTGACAAAGCCACAGTAGCCCAGAGGCTAACACTGCAGACAAAACAGTGCTTAGTTCTATTTATTGACCTTTGTTGTTTTGCCTTTTTTGGTGCATTTTTGTTTGGTGAAAAATATATTTTAGACATGACTTCAATCTCAATTGGTTTTTGTTCCTTTTATGCAGCTTTCTGTATATTATATATAGTAGATATAATTTTATATTATCCTGTTTTTTAAAGTCTTGAAAAATAGATAGGTTGCCCGGTAGCGAATCGGCCTCACAATTCTGAGGTCGAGGATTCAATCCCAGGTTGATCCTTATTGTGCAGAGTTAGCATGTTCTCCCCAGGGCTTGCGTGGATTTCCTCTGGGTGTTCCGGCTTCCAAAAACATGCAGGGTAGGCTGGTTGAACACTCTATATTGCCCCCATTATTTTACAACTACTTTTCAATTAGTAAAACTGTTCATATAGTCTTTTTTCAGGATTGACATCTGCAAGTTCAGTAGAGTTTATAGCTTGTTCAAGGGGAAAAATGACAGAATTTTTACAACATTTAGTCCCTGTTTGTCATATCTAATAACTAAACAACTTACATCAAATTTTCTATTTGTATAAGATACCATAAAAGTGAACACTAAATGTCAACTAAAATTAAAAAAAATGGAAATAATCAACTTGGAAAACCTTTCTAAAGCTAATTACATTTATCATCATTCTGTTGTTATTCTAATCTAGTAATCACTGCTGTTGCAATGTTTGACAATGTTATTGTCATTTGTACTTTATGTGAACTTTTTATTGATAGCTTCTCACAACATTGCTAAAATGCTAATGTGTAAATTAGATTATACTCGAAGAACATTCATCGTGCGGCCCGGTGACTTGAGTGGTAAGCACGACGGTCTCACAGCTCTGGGGTCCTGGGTTCAAATCCAGGTCGGTCCACCTGTGTCGAGGTTACCTTTTCTCCCCGGGCCTGCGTGGGTTTTCTCCTGGTACTCGGGTTTCCTCCCACATTCCAAAGGCATGCATGGTAGGCTGATTGGACACTCTAAAATACCCCTAAGTATGGGTGTGAGTGTCAATGGTTGTCCGTCTGATTGCGCCCTGCTGGCCACCGATTCAGGGTGTCCCCCACCTCTGGCCCGAAGTCAGCCAGGATAGCTCCAGCACCCCCCGCGAGCCTATTGAGGATGAAGTGTTTCAGAAAATGAATGAATGGATGAATGAATATTCATCATCGTGACAGGATGAATGATTTTTCAGAACACCACGAAATGAAAAACTTGACTCCCTAATTCATAAACATAATCTGTGATGAAATAATCACATAACAAACACTAAAAATAGCTGTGCATCCAATTCTATTGAAGCAGCAGCAGAACAAGAATCATGAAGAACATATGTTGTCATGATTTAGCAGCTGGTGATCAGTCTTTTCTGCTTTTGATTTTTTTTTTACATCCATATTAACACATTCACTGTATTTTTAATACAGATATATTTTCTTGGTGTGTATTTGTAATTTGTCCTGCATTGAAGCGGCTCATCAGAGTTTGACCACATCCTTGGATTTTGCTCATTATCCTGAAAATTCAGTGCATGTAAATCGCAGATAAGTCTAAGCGCCTTCAAAACTGGGGCAATATGGGTCATGAAAAATAATTCAGCCTGCAGAAAAAGACAATTAATAATATCATATTTAAATAATTGTCAAATGATTGGAAGAAAAAAAAACAGCAAACAAGCCAAAAATCCCCACTAAATTTTAATTCCTCTGCATGTATTTCGTGCAAATTCATCAGCAATTAATTGAATGAATGTCCACGTGACATCTTATATTTCTCATTATGTCTGTCTGGTGAACCAGCATCTCATTGCTGAGTAAACACAAAGATTGCTCGGGTTGATTCTTGGATCAAGTCAACCTGCAGGGATCTGACCGTCGCACTAAGAAGTCAAATTAATGAATTAATTAAAAAAACATGCCTAATCTAGTTTGATCTAGAACTGTATAATTTCACAGTCAGAATTTGATTGAATTGTGACCCTGTAGAAAGGATTATTCATATCTGGTTCGGCCAGATCTACAACGAAGTCTTTGCCGATGGTTACATAAACAGTAGCATGTAATCAGAGTAGTCCTCTTTCCCTAGGTGAGTTTTAATACTGCAGGGAATTCCTCTCTATAAATCTCACCATTACTGCAAAGAGGCAGTGATCAAAGCCCAACATAATCTGATTTAAGTCTCCAGTCAGAAATTTAGCACCGCTGTGGCAACCCACTTACAAACCTACTCACACAGCTAACATGCCACCAGCGGGGACACAATAAGGGCAAAGCAATGTAAGGAGCTCGGGGCCCATCACATGCATTAAGCCCACTCGTGCTGCAGCAGTTGTCCCTTTCTTGAGTACTTTGGCTACACAGATGTTCTTAAAAAATATTTAAAAAGATGCAGCGGTCTAAACAATTCTGTATAATCATGCTCTTATAAGTTTGAGTGTGGGAATGTGACACAAAATGTTTTGTTTTGGCAGCTCACTTCAGTTGATGAGATTTCGCCAGTTGGGGCTGTTTACACTGTGTGGGTATATGTTGGTGTGAGTGTTTGTGGGTCTCATTACAAATAGGTCTGTCCTCATTTGAGACATTATGGGAAATATTATTTTCACTCATTTCAAGGGTGTCTTTTTGAAGTACAGTGGTACCTCAAGATACGAGCTTAATTCGTTCCGGGACTGAGCTCGTATGTCAATATTCTCATAACTCGAACGAACGTTTACAATTGAAATGAACTAAAAACAAATTAATTCGTTCCAACCCTAAGAAAAAACACCAAAAACAGGATATTGGATCGGAAAAAAATGTTTTATTTCTTCTAATTCGCCATCTGTTAACAAAGTAACACCTAACTAGTGGTTTAATATCACTATATCAACATTTGTCTCGTATCTCAAGATAAATATTTGCCCGAAATATTACTCGTATCTCGAATTGCTTCTATGTCGGGCCATTTGTATGTTGAGGTACCACTGTATAATGTTTTCATATTACTAGTTATTATTATTACAGTTAATACTGTACTCAACGCCATTCATTCAAAGACAAAGTCAACTCACACCCTGCTGTATTTTGTTGCACCAGCGAGTCAACAAAACATGTGCCATGTCTTAATTGGGGCCACAGCCTTCCTCAGGGGCACATTGACAACGGTCTAGATGACAAACCTCTCTCCAACAATTACTGAAGGTTTCAAATGATCAATTTCTATTTCAATATTTCAAAAAACTTTATTTGCAATCTATCCTAGTCAGATGTGAGATGTATACTACATGAGGAAAATGTTGACTCACAGGATACGCTGGGCATGATAAACATTTGCTCTTGGTATTATATATCATGGCAATAAAAATATAAATAAAATTAACAATATTAAAAAAAAACATCCAAAAAGGACTTTAATTATACAATGTTGAATTAAGCAGGACAGGTATTTATTTTGTTCTTATTCAAATCTGCGCTTAATTAATTCAAGTTTAAGTCAAATATTTAATTATTTAATAAATGATTTTAAAAAACAAACATGCAAAAAAAAAAAAATTGAAGGGTGACCTTTATTGGGCCGCCAAATCCTACCAATGAGGTGCCCTTTATTTGATTTTGTTTTCAGTCCTATTGACTCTGATCACAACAATATATATTTGATCAAGGTCAAATCACCTCTTGGTAACATATTTTTAATGTCCTTGATGTTATTTGGAAAATCCATTTAGCCTGAAAAGTTCGCAAAAAAACAATGACATTTGCTTCTCATTGTCAAGTAGATGGCAAGAGCAACTCTACGGCACGGACATGAAAGACAGCTTGGCATTCAAGAAGAATGCTCTTGTAAAATTAGAAAAACTTGAAAACAACAGCAATTAAGTGAAGAGCTGACAGACAGATAGATATTGGCTCAACAGAGTTGTGTACTGGCAGCATACAGAATGCTGCCAATTAAACAGCATTAGTCTCCCTAAATCACTCATTGTTTTGGTAGCTGGAGAATTTCCAATTTGGAACATTAGTCGGCTTAACAAATCATGGTCAATACTAAACGTGTATTATTTTGTAGCTAACACACTTATTATTTGGTAATGCAGTTCATCTGTTGTTGAAATAGGTGAAGTACAATAAATATGGAAAAAGAAAGGCAGGGAGACCACCTTTGCTTCATAGTTATTGCTGCAACGCTCCCTTAAAAATGGCAGTTTTGTAATAGCTACACAACCTGGCAAATTATACACATATAGGTAATAGTCACATATTTATTGTTTCCCACTTGGTGCTGGTGTGATTGTGATTGTGAATGGTTGTCTGTCTCTGGCATGTGTGCCATATGACTGACTGGCGACCAATCTACAGTGTCGTCCGCCTTTCCCCTAAAGTCAGCTGGAAGAGACTCCAGCACCCTGTGACCCTGACAAGGATAAGTGGTGGTGAAAATGAATGTATGAGTCATAACAAATAAGATGCTTGACTATCACCAATTTCCTTCTTTTAAGCATTTTTTTCATTCATTCATCTTTCATAATACGCATCCTCATAAGAGTTGCGGGGGTGGCGAGAGCCTGTCCCAACTGACAGACTACAGCCTAGATTGGTCGCCACAGAGCGCCAATCGATCCCGCCCCAAATTCTGGTGAGTGTACCTGTAAATTAAAAGTATGCATTAACTGTAGGAATATAAACTAGAGGAACGGGCATAATTATGAAAAGAAAAACAGCTGTAAAAACGGCCTGAATAGCGTGTTGACCTTACAGTTCTGGGTTCGAGGGTTCCATCCCAGGTGGCTCCACGCTAGTTGAACACTCTAAATTTCCACTAGGTATGAGTGTGAGCATGAATGGTTGTCCGTTCCCTTGTCCCTTGCAATTGGCTGGCCACCGATTCAGGGTATTCCCTGCCTAGTGGCCATAGTTGGCTGGGATAGGCTCCAGCACCCCCTGCGACCCTTGTGAGAAAAATGAATGGAAGAAAAACAGTTGTACAACTGCTCCTGGAAATGTATTAAAAATAAAATATAAAAAGCCAAACAACAGAAGATAGGTCTTATTTGCTTTCACTACCCTCTTTGACTTTTTCCCCCTATGATCTCATTTTGCTTTCACTAAGTGACACCGTGTGCGCATCAAATCTGCTTTAATCTGTACTACTCTGTAGTTTACAGAAAATTCAATCAGGAGGTTTACAGTAACACTGCTTAACCGGGGGGTCTGCAACCATAGGTTCTGGAGCCGCATGCGGCTCTTTAGTGCTGCCCTAGTGGCTCCTAGGAGCTTTTTCAAAAATGTTTGAAAATGGGGGAGAGAAATATGTTTTTGGTTTTAATATGGTTTCTGTACAAATATGACACAAACATTCTCAAAATGTGTAGAACAAATATTAAATTTTCAACATTTCTGTCAACTGTTTGTGTTACAGCCTGCGACACACGTTTCTTTCAGCAGGGGGGGATGCTAGGCAGGTCGCTGTTGTAAACAAACTGGCGACTGAGTGATGGGTCATGGATCCCAAGGGGAAAATAGAAAAATAACGGAGGAAAATAGAGGATTCAACATTTTTTGAACCGAATCATTTGCAAATGGTTGTCTGTTCTCTGTGTGCCCTGCGGCCTGTCTGTTTTTCGCCTAAAGTCCGCTGGGATAGGCTCCAGCAACCCCCGCAACCCTTGCGAGGATATGCAGTACGGAAGATGAATAAATGAATGGAAACTGACTGAAGTTTGAAAACCCTAACCCTTGAACAGTCCCTCAATAAGAGTTTATTATTGTTTCCTCTCCACCCAAGCCACATTAATACCATTAACCACACTTCTAGTGGGGCGTCGTTACAATGCTAGAGCCATTAATCATTATTTGTTGGTAGATTGAATTAAAAGAATTAAATAAGTATATTGGGAATCAGTGATTGCCTCTTGCTCTACACACATTAAATTTCTACACTGCGCGACCGATCAATTGGGAAGATGGGAAACTGCCACTTCTTGCTTGTGTGTTTCTGCTTGATTGCTGCATGTGTAGACCTCATGTTCGAGTGTCAAAGGGTAAATGCATTGAAACACGTGGTCTAATCAGAATGATTGAGTATTCACTCGCTTCAATATTTGTGACGCTGGTGTGAAAGGTTTAGGGTTACGTAAGGTAAGGTAAGGGGCCTTCACACAAGAGGACCGACCTGGATTTTAACCGAGGACCCCAAAACTCGGATGCCAACGGTCTAACCACTCAGCCGCCAGGCCTTCCACTCTATCAAATTCATAATCCTTAATCATGGAAAGTGCAATGTTAGCATGTGCACTCTACTGTCATTTTATTGGAAGTGCTATATTTGGTTCAGTGTTAGTCTGCAAAGGTTGAGGCTGCATAAACTAATTTTTAATCAAGGAACTCATCAACATTTCAGTAATTCCATTACATGATCACTGACATAAGGAAAGTAGGACAGAATTTTGAAAAAAAAACAGGCTCACATGATTATAAACCTGCCAATATCTTCTTGTATATTAAACAGTGAAAAACACAAAGAGGAGGCTCTGCAGATTATGTAATGAGATTATTTGGAAAACAGATTACTAGGTTACTAGTTAACAAAATGACTCAATTGACACCTCCAGCTTCGATTTCCTTCGGGTACATCAGTAAAAAAAATACATAAAATAACCAAGACAAAATGCATCCAAAGTTTCTTGAAGACACAGAGAGAAGAGAGTTATACATAAAATTAAGATTAAAAGCTTTTAATTGGTATATTTAGTGGAGAATAGTGTTCCACTTCAACCTCTTATACTGAGTCATCCCTGTATAAATTGTACAGTGCAGCCAAAATTTGAGGAAATGAAAGGAAACACTCCCTAAGAAGAGTGCCTCCAGAGAGGCTAAACTCCTAATTAAAGTGAAGAAGAAAAAAAGAACTCATGAAGCGCTTTATGTGGGTTATGTTTTTGTTAGTTAAGAGGCGGCAACCTGGTTTTTGAGGAACAGACAGAATATTATTATGACCCTTGGCATACCACAGTGAATAAAACCTGCCACACACCCCTATTCATCTTGTTGGGTATGGCAAAATATAGCCACACATTTGCCTTATGGTTAAAATAAAATTGCCTTTTTTGTAGTTTTTATCTCAAGGAAACTAAATTAACTGATAATATACAACAAAAACATATTTTACAGAAACAGATTCTCCATGCCTCAGAACCGAGTGTATCTGTTACGATCACGCTGCGTCGCTGCGTCGTCGCAGCGCGATCGGGAATATCTTAGGGGACCCATGCGCAGGAGACGTGAGTAGACTCGAGCCAGTTCACCTCAAACGACATTCTTTAATAACTAAACAAAGGTCTACAAATCCACAATGGCCTGGAACAGAACGGCAGCATGCTACGCGCACGCATAAACAAAAGAGACGATCCGGCAATGGTCCTCTGACACATTGCTCCTTAAATAATAAAGCCAGGAAGCAATCAGCAGATTGACTGCAGCTGCTTCCCTGACGGCATGTCAGGAGGGACAAAACAGGCCACTCCTGACAGTATCCCAGTTCGTTTTTTAAAATGAGTGAACCAGCCACAACTCGCTTTGAAGGATTTCACTGGAGTCTTTTTCAGATGCTTGCTTTGCTTTCAAGTACATGTAGATTCCGTTGGCTTTTTCTGAGATTATCGGCTCGCTCTAGCTATCTCCAGTAAAAAAATGCAAGCTGTGCTCGTAGATGTCTTTAAGCGAGGGAGATGCGGCGAGAAAGAGCAATGTTGTTCTCATAAGCAGCCTCTCTCATACTCGGCCACCCTGACGGCCGCATATGCTCGTATCTCAAATTGGTCTCATATCTCAAGGCAAAAATTTGCTTTGAATTCTCCTCGTATCTCAAATTTCACGTATGTTGGGACACTTGTATGTAAAGGTATTACTGTATTACGTGTCTAAAAGCACCTGGGAAAGGCTAGTACGTATTATGGACAAGGGAGCTTGTAGTGGCTTGAAAAGCATTTGCACATTTGTACTGGTATTTAAAGAGATTATTCAGGATGGCATCAGCAGATGGTGAATGAGGTGATCTGGCATAGGGATGTCAGGTGTAACGGTGCACCGTCAGCTGTGCAGGGTTCCATTTTCATATCGTTAACAAAAGTATAAATATGAAGTTGTAAGTTAGACAGCTTACTTAAAATATTAACATTGCATCATCCACAAAATACTTGAGAATTCATGCATGAACTAATGTAGAAAAAGCTGAAAAGAATTGCGTTAGCATCCAACACTTCTATCATCATAATTTCAAATTTGACCATCCCACATTCAACCCTGGTTCTAAAAGATGCCTCATCGTCAACCATAAACAACCAAAATTCCATGTTTTTAATTTCCACCACATACACACCCACCCATTCACCCCCACACACACACCAACAAAACACAAAGAATAAAGCAGTCATATGTGATTATATCAATATGTAATGTTGCTGCATGAATATTATACGAGGTTACATCACTGCACATCGAAATATTTTGTCCTTTTTATAGTTTCCAATAAAAGAGGTCAGGCCTCACTCTTAACTTGGATTTACAACCCAACCATCTGTGAAATCATCCATCCTGTCCATATTTGTTCCCAGTAGAGGTTCTTCTTTCCTAGTGTTTTGTCACAGGTTGGTCGTTGGGCCACATATGTTACTCTCAGGCGAAGCAGTTGGCAAACTGTTGGAGGAGAAAACAATATTCTTGCATATGGTACAGTCTTTCCATCAACTGCTTCATTCCGCACTCATTCCATTTATACCTAAAATAAATTTAAACATTCAAAGAAGACATTTTCCTCACAATAATATATATTCATTCATTCATTTTCCACACGCTCATCCTAACAAGAGTTGCAGCTGTTGCTAAAGCCTATCCCAAACAACTACGGGCACCAGGCAGGGGACACCCTGAATTGGTGGCAGGCCAATCACGAGGCAAAAGGAGACCATTCACGCTCACACTCACGCCTAGGTGCAATTTAGAGTCCTCAACCAGTCTACCATGGATGTTTTTTTGGGATGAACAACTAAAAAGGACAAAAAGAAAGATGTATGTTGCTAATTCATGTTTTTTTGTCAATATATCCTGTATTTCCTTTTAAATTGTGCCACATTTGTTGTTAAGAACATGTATTTGCAGAATGAGCAGCAGAATTGTGCGTGTGTCCTCCACGGTTCATGATGGCATATTTGACTGATCTAGATCGGATTGATAAGAAAGGGTAACTTTGACTTGGTTCTCCTCAAAGCCAAGTTAGAACATTATTTGGCGTAAGACCGAAAAGCATTTGCAAATGGGGCCAAGTTTCATAAAATGGAGAATGTCAGAGACAGGCTGCAAAGTAGAATTTTGCCCTGGAAGACTAGTTCGTTTAGCCCCTAGGTACTGTGCAAATTTGCAGTTTTATGGCTGACATCTTTCTGCAAGGCAATCCACAGAGTTCATTGCTGGTCTCATTAGGCTGCCAGAAGACTGCGCTAAATGGTCAAGCACATTTTCACTGGTGTTAACATCACATTCCCAGTGTTATGTTCAAGATATATCCGGATTCTGCCAACAGTAGTAAACCTGTAGAATCACAGTCTGTGTAAGTATAAATGCGGGGAATAATATTTAGGTTACAGCTCCAACTAGGAAGTACAGTGTTGATGTAGGTAGCCACCTCTCTGGAAAAATCCGGGTTTGTCAATGACTGCCAACAGAGTTTGGAAGTTGAAAGAATGGGGAAAAATCATCTTGGACTTCTATTTTTATCCCTATTAAGTATTTGTGGGATCACTTGTTTTGAGAAGAGTTATAAACACTGTTATACTGTCTAAATTGTTACAAATGATGGTTGAAGAATGGGAAAGAAGGAGGAGGCTTCATGTTACTTAAGACCCTGATTGTGGAACTGAAGATAATTGAAAAAACAATTAAGAGAATATTCCTTTGCGTATATATTACATTTTAACATCCTGTTGCTAGACAGAATTTGTGGGGTGATGTGAAATGAGGATTGCGTGACAATTAGGTACAACGAAGTGGGGACATAATAAAATGGGCTTGAGGTCAAATATGAATGAGGCAATTATCTATAGGAAAGTGCAGGTGAGGGGATTCACGCTGAGAGGTGGGTGCTTTTAATGGCAGGGAACACAAACTTAAATACAAAAACTAATACTTGCACACCCACGCAAATCTATTTAGAAAATAATTGGCAGATGCCAGTCAGTACAAACATAGCACTCAATGGTGATATCTTGTAGCTCTTTTGTCCACTGAAAATGCTGTTCTGAAAGCAAATGTTTAACTTTGGCTGACTTCGTCGCTCTCCTATCCATATCCTTACACAACTTTGGAGTGTATTGTATTAAATCTGCCAATTGATTTTAAAATACTAACACTGAGAATGCTATTACTGTTAAACTGCCTGCATCCCATACGTAATAAATGTCTCGGCTTGCTCTTTCTTTTGAAACAATAGCACAGTCTGGTTGCTCCTGACAACGAATGAAAATAAATCCAGTATGAACATCATAACACATCAGATTAGTATCTATAGTTAGCAATTAAATGCGTGTGTGTGGTGTATATGCATGGGCTATTGCAACATAATACATTCGCTCTGGAACATCTAAATAAATTCCCTATGCTTGATCCTCCAAAAGCTAAGCGACCTACTTTGGATATTACTATTTTTCCAGAGTTGCAGTCTAAGAGCTTCAAAGCTATGTCACACTAGAGAAAGAAAAAAAAGAGCTTATGCACATGCATTTCCTAATGTGTTTGTGTGCTTAGGGCAGTTTTCTAGATGAGATTGGCAAAGAACTCAAGCTAAATAGTCATTTTTTTCAACACAATTTGTGTAGAAAATGATACAACCCCTAAATTTTCCTTAAACTTTACTTTTCGTAGTTCCATCTCCAACGTCTTTTATAGAGCAGGATCTCATTTGTCTATTTTCTGTGTTTCCTGCAGTTGTGGCTGACCCTCCGGAGTCAAAGAGGGTGTCTGACTTGCCGTCGAATCCCACTGCGCCCAGTTTAGCCCCCTGGGGAAATAGGAATAAAGATAAAGATGCCACAGAAAGGACCAAAGGAAGTCAGGAAATTAATACTGAGTCATTAGTATCAGTGTGGAATGACCATAGAGTGGCTGCTGGAGAAGAAACAAAGGTCTCCTCAAAAACTAAGATCATGACAGAACCTCTACTGCTGAACACAAAGAAAGAACACCTGTCAAGTTTACCGTGGGAGTCAACCACTTGGCTTAGGCAAGTGCCTGAAGAGACCCAAGGAAGGCAGGTCGTCCTCAAAATGGTGGCTGAGACACCAGACACACCAGTTGTGAGAAAGCCTCTAGGACTGTTGTCTAAGGCCGCTTGGACCAAAATCTCCTCTCCGTCAACATCCAAAGCATCCTCCTCTTCTAGTTTGACAACAAAAGCATCCTCTTTAACTTCCACAGCTACGTCTTTATCTACCATCCCAGCCATTAACCATGACATTCAGACTGTGAAGCCAGACAATGTATCTCTTGTTGATGTCAGCAACGGCACCACAACTCTTGGTAAGTTTTGATAAACAAAACAGACAAACTCTTTTTAACATTCATTAATTCATTCATCTTCCATACCACGCCTCCTCGAAAGGGTTTTGGGGGTTGCTGGAGCCTAAACCAGCTGTCTTTGGTTAAAAAGGCAGATTATACACCCTAGACTGGTCGCTAGTCAGCCGTAGAGCACACAGAGAGACAAACGACTATACATACTCACAATCACACCGCCACCAGCAGGAATAGAGCCTGCGCCTGCCCGCACTGAAGTCAACTACTATCACTGGATGGATAGCCAACACTGAATCTGAATGGTCACTGCACCAAATATCAGTTAAACAACCGCTTATAAATCCAAACAAACAAATCTTCCAATCTTCAGCCATAATTTTTAAGAAGGATAAACTGTGGCTGTGGTACAATTAGTGTCTTATGTTGTCTTAAGACCCATGAGTCAACACTTCAATTCCTCGCTACCTCTGCCCACTGTCAAAGTGTTCTTGAGCAAGACACTATACACAATTTCCCCCCAGAGAATTAACATCTGATTTGAGCATCTGTATTTACATGTAAATAAACCCATTATACAAGTACTACTCTCTATTTACCAAAGGTGTTTTTTTTTAAATTGATTCTGCGATATATCGCGGTACTACATTGCACAATTCTCGTATCGATTCAAAATCCATCTGAAAGAATCTTTACAGGTGTACTTTTAGTGGAAATAAACAACAGGTGGGTTAACTCCACTCCTGTCTATATGTTGTTCAAACATAAAAGAAAACTTGCTTACTTTAGTGCTGAATGAGGTTTAAGAAATGTATTGATATAAATATACTTTCATGTCTATTTTTATTATTCATTCATTCATTTTCTGAATGGCTTTATCCTCATTAGGGTCACAGGGGGTGCTGGAGCCTAACCCAGCTGACTTCGGGCAGGAGGCAGCGGACACCCTGAATGGGTGGCCAGCCTATCGCAGGGCTCAAGGAGACAGACAACCATGCACACTCACACCCATATGTAGGGGCAATTTAGAGTGTCCAATCAGCCTACCATGCATGTTTTTAGAATAAGGGAGGAAACTGAAGTACCTGGGGAAAACCCACACAGGCCTAGGGAGAAGATGCAAACTCTGCACAAGTGGACCGCCCTGGATTTGAACAAAGGACCCCAGAGCTCTGAGGCCGACATGCTAACCACTCGCGCCGCCGAGCCGCCCTCCTATTTTAATTAGGTTTTGCCAAAGTGAGACACAAAGATAGCAATAATCGTTATTAATTGGTATTAATCGGGATCAAATTGAATCATGATACGAATCGTGTCCCAAGATATGAGTCAATACAGATTAGTAGATGTGGTTCATTATCAAAAAAGTGCATCAGATTGAAGCATAGTTAAAGTAAGCCTCTTTATGTGTGCAAAATGAAAGGATTGACTTAACTAGCAGCTGTGATAGGTCGTTTATGTTAGGCGGGGCAGTGAATAGAGCATGAGGCCACAGGCAGGAGAATAGCGCGGGCGCATCTGAGCTGAAATAACTCAATTTTAACTGGATTTCTTCATATTGGCCTGTCGGATTAAAAAAAGGATGACACCAATATGCCTCAAATTTATGTATGTATGTATATATGTGTATGTGTATGTGTATATATATATATATATATATATATATATATATTTTTTTTTACGTTCGCTATCGATGGGCTGTCTGCTGTCGTACTACTTCAAAATATTCCGAAAATGATGCACACAAATGTCCTCACAATCGGAGAACGCACGACCACTTGCCAACGAGCAGCAAGCAGTCTTATCAGCGATCGCACCGCTGCTCATGGGAGCTTCGGGGGCGCTGGCTAGCGGCTCATTTTAGCTTGTAGCATCTGTGTTCGCATCCCCTCGAACGGCGACTATGATAGAGTTGCTACCGGGGATGCTGTTGCGAGCCAGTGCCCCCGATGTTCTTATGAGCAGCCAACGAGCAGAGTCTTTTATCAGCGATCGCCCCGCTGCTCATCTTCTTCTTCTTCTTCTTTTTCACCTCAGGCGCCTGAGGATTACCCTCAGCAGCGCTAGGGCTGCCACTGGAACACGGATAAGTTCATCCAGGGAGTTGCCCAAGCCGCGATGGTAGCGTTCGGTCATTAAGGCCGGACAGCGGAGCCATAAGTGTTCAGACGACTCCGTTTCCTCGTCGCACAGGCGGCAGCGATCCGAGTCGGATTTCCCCACAAGGTGGAGCCAACGGCGGAGCAGGGGGTGGTGTCCACTGCGGAAACGGATCAGGTCTGTGCGGTCTCCTTTCGATAGGGCAAGTTCTTCCTCTGTGACTTTTGTAGTGTAGGTCTGCAGAAGGCGGGGGTGGGAGAGGGGGGGGGAGCGATCTTCACGTTGGATGATGGCACGTCTTGTGGCTGCGTCCGGGGGGGTATTGGTTTGGTCATCTAACGAGCCAAGTTTAGCTAGGGCATCAGCCAGGTCGTTTCCGCATATGTTGCAGTGGCCCGGGATCCACAGTAGCTGCAGTCGCTTAGGCGGAGGGAAAAGGGCGATGTCACCCTGTAGTCTCCGAATGGCGGGGTCTTGCGTATGGGGGTTTCCCATGGCTTGGACCAGCGATTTGCAGTCACTGAGGATAATTGATGTCTGCCAGTCTGCTGTTTCCCTCAGCCAGGAGAGTGCCTCGGTCAGTGCCACTTTTTCAGAGTGGTAGGAGCTGCTGCGGCTGCCAGTGGCACCATGCCATTGGTGGATGATTGCACTCTCCTTAATGACGACAAAACCTGCACCACCGTCCGCAGTGCCTTCTTTGGTGGATCCATCTGTGAAGATCTGTAGGTCCGGTTTGCCCATGCTTCTGATGAGCTCTTCTGCCTTGTCTCTTTGGGTGATGGTCGGCATGTGTTTAGAGACTGCGGTAAAGGCGGTTTGGATGGGGGGGGGGGGTAATAGCCAGGGTGGGCAGGGATGGGAAGAGTATGTGCAAGGGGTATGGAGTTCGAGAGCGGTAAGACGGGGAAGGGTCGATGATCGCCAGTCTGGCTTCTTTTGCAAACGCATTTTAACGTTTTCATGGAGGAGGCGGTGTCGGGGATCAGAAGGAGGCAGCTGGTTCCAGGCATCCGCCTTAAGAAGTGCTTGTAACTTGAGGCGGGATGAGAGGGGTGTGAGATGTGCCTCATGTAGGACTGCTTCGGTGGGGGTAGACCTGAGGTGGTGGGTTATGGCGCGGGCTGCTTCCAGTTGGGCGGTTTCAAGGGATTTGAGGTGAGTTTGGGCCAGCCAGGGGGCCCATGCCGGTGCTGCGTACTCCGCAAGACTTCTCTGGGTGGCAATATACACCGTTCTAAGGTCGTTTGGTTGCCAACCCCAGGATGTGCCACTGAGTTTGCGGAGGAGGTTCGTTCTTTTGGACATGGTTTGGCGGACCTTTTTCGCTTGCTCTGCAAACGTGAGTTGTCGGTCAAAAGATACGCCAAGAAAAGTGGGGGTGGGGTTATGCTTGAGGGTGGCGCCATTTATTAAGATCTTTGGTTGCCATTTGGCCTCAGCTGAGTCCAGGCTAAAAAATGACGCCTCACACTTGGTGGTGTTAAGGTTTAGGTGTGCCTCGGAACTCCACCTCCAGACTTTTTCCACCTCCGCTTGAAGTCTGCTTTCCACCTCCTCTTTGTTCCTACCCCGACAAGCAAGAGCCAGATCGTCTGCATAGGCGCTGACCAGGGTGGAGTCGTTGAACTTGTCGAGGAGGTCATTAATGTAGATGATGAATAAGAGGGGTGACAGGACCGAGCCTTGGGGGAGCCCTTCTTTGAAGGTTCTGCTCCTGCCGATGGTATTGTTGATCCTGACCCTGGCTGTGCGATTTGTGAGCCAGCTGGCGATCCATCTGATGAAGCGGTAGGGGACCCCCAGGTCTGCCATTTTTTGTAAGAGACCTGTTCTCCATACCTGGTCGAATGCCTTGCTGAAGTCAAAGAATGTTGCAAGCGTGCGTTGCCGTTGAGTCGACTGGAAGCCATCAGAGATGAACTGCGACAGTCGCAAGGCCTGGTCCGTCGTGCTTCTTCCCTTTCGAAAACCGGCTTGCCAGTGGCTGAGAAGCTGTTTATCTTCCAACCACCAGGCGAGACGGTTCACGATGAGCCTTTCCATTGTTTTGCTAAGCGTAGAGGTGAGGGCGATGGGTCTGTAGTTCCCAACGTCCTTTGGTGACTTCCCTTTTTTGAGGAAAGGGATGATGGTGGCCACTCGCCAAGCTTGTGGACACCAGCCCTCTAGCCAGCTGGTGTTGATGATATGGAGTAGTTCGGGAAGGATGTTTGCCGGAAGATTTTTTAGAAGGTCCGGGGCTATGTCGTCGGGTCCAGCTGCCTTGCCCGCTTTAAGTTGGGACAGCGCTGTCTGCAGTTCAGCATCGGTGAACGGGAGCTCGAGGACTTGTCGCGGTGAGCCGAGCAGTCTGCGGGTAGCTGTACGTATAGAACGCACTGCTCGTCTGCTCCGCTTGTCACTCTTGCGTCCGCTGACCGAGGCATATTCCCTGATAAATGCTGTTGCTTTGGCTCGGTCACTCACGTACTCCTTGTTCTTGTAGACCAGGGACTCGCCAGATTGTTGTGTTTTGGTACCTGAGAGGGATTTTACTAAGGACCAGGCTTGTCCCGTAGATCTTGTCTCGGCGATCTTGGTGAGGTGTAAGCGCCATGCGTTCCTTTTCGCTTCAGTGGTTTTTTGTTTGATCTGTTGACAGAGTGCTATCCATTCTTTCCTATTTTGTTGGAGGTCTCGACGTAGTCGATTCCTTTCACGGATGAGGTCCTTCAGGTCCTGTGTCAGCCATGGGAGCTCCTTCTGGCGGATAACTTTGACCGGTATTGTAAGTGCTGCTGCCTCTTTCATGTGTTGCACTAAGAGGGAGAGTTTTTCCGGGGCTGTGGCTGCTGCGGAGATTACGGGTAGGCGATCCATGAGGATGGTACGGTACCTCTTCCAGTCAGCTTTCGAGAAGTTGGGTCGTACTCTTCTTTGTTGGCATTCGACACGGAGAGCACGGTTCCACCTAATCAGAATCGGTCTGTGGTCGGAGGTCATCTCGTCGATGGGTTCCCATTGCAGATGTTCGGCCGTGGTGGGGTCAGTGATCGTTAGGTCGGGGGCACTCATGCCTGCTCCTTGTTGGTATCTGGCAGCCCGTGTCCACGCGCCGTCATTAAGGAGAGTTAGGTCATGGTCATCGACCCATTGATGGATTGCGTTACCCCTGGGATCTGTCTTGGCAAGTATATCCCAGGTCGGGTGGTGCGCGTTGAAATCCCCGCAGATCAGGCCATGCTCCGTGGGGAGCGAGTTTAACCAGGAGAAATCTTGGGGGGCAGGACAATAATCCGATGTCGCCGGGGGGATGTAGGCGTTGACCAGTGAGAGGTGCCGCCTGCGGGCGATGGGAATGTGGATATGCTGGAGTTCGAGGGGGCCTGATGGGGACGCTGGAAGGATGGAGTAGGGGATGCCGCATCTCAGGTAGACAAGGAGACCCCCGCCTCGTCGCTGTTTTGTGCCTGAGCCCTCACGGTCTTGGCGAATCACGTTATAACCGTCGAGCTGAGGCGTCGGGTCTTCGAGTCCCAGTTTTGTTTCCTGGAGGAGGAGGATGTCAATTTTTAGACGTGCCGTCACCTCTTTCAGTTCGGTAGTCTTGGTCGCCAGGTAGTCACAGTTCCATTGAAGGATGGTGAGACCGGCTTTCCGTGCCTCCGGTAGATCGGCAATCCTATCTGTGGGTTGTTGAGGGTGGGAGGGTTTCAGGTTCAGACAGCTCTGGCAGCACCAGTTATTGTTCCTGCGAAGTATGGTTAAAGCGTGTCTGGTTTCAGGGGCACATTTGAGGTGGAATCCACGTTTGCAGGATCTACATGTCAGGGGAGAGCGTGAAACGATTAATTTGTTATTACAGGTGGGGCAGTTTGCGTTTATAGGTTGGTGTGTTGTTATGGCTGTTTGGTGTGTGGAGGATTGTTGTGTCGGGGGTGGTGAGCAGGTCGGGCATAGCCAGCTTGCATTAGTTTGGGAGCGAGGTAGTCCAGAGCAAGAGCGGTGGGATTTGTTGGGGCAGTTCGAGCAGGGGATGGGGGAGATGGTAGGGGAGAAGGAGATTTTGCAGACACAGCATTTTTCTTTCGGTCCCACATAGGCTGTGCGCGGAAGTGACGGCACGACGGCATTTCCGGAACAGGATCCGCAGAGAAAGCCTTGATGACTCTTTATCTGGGTTCGGGTCAGGCCGCTACAGGTCCTGTGGAAATTTCGTCGGCAAGCGTTGCAGACCAGTGGGATGAAGTCACGACGGATCGTCTTAGAGCATCCCGGGCAGGTAGGTCCCGGGTTCTCCTCGACGTCGCCTGCCCTTAGGAGGAGTAACCGGAGGTGTGGGGCAGGGCGGACATCTCCGGCTGGATGAAAAACATAGGGCGCCATGTTCCTGGGTGGCAGCTCTGGGTGGTTGTGTTGGATTCGCAGGCCGCAGCGGGGCGGCCTCTCGGGAGACACCTCGTGAAGGTTCCAACTGTTGTCTCCCCCCCGCTGCTCATGGGAGCTTCAGGGGCGCTGGCTAGCGGCTCCTTTTAGCTTGTAGCATCTGTGTTCGCATCCCCTCGAACGGCGCCTATGATAGAGTTGCTACCGGGGATACTTTTGCGAGCACGAGTATACTTCATTACCCAGAAAGCCCTCTTTTCACCGCGCATGTGCGTTGTGCGTTTCCTGGTCTGAATAGCTCATCCGGTGCTCGTAAATATTGTTATACACGAAAGATATGCCAAAAAAAATGCCATGGCAACCTGGCTTGGTCGCATCACGAAACTTTGACCGCATCACGGGCGAATTATTCGATCGAAATTTCCCCCGTAAGACGAGCATTCCGTATGACGAACGGTCGTATGACGAGGTACCACTGTATATACATACATACATAAATTTGAGGCATATTGGTGTCATCCTTTTTTAATCCGACAGGCCAATATGAAGAAATCCAGTTAAAATTGAGTTATTTCAGCTCAGATGCACCCGCATACATACATACATAAATTTGAGGCATATATATATATATATATCAATATATATATACACACATACATACATACATTTGAGGCATATATATACATACATACATAAATTTGAGGCATATTGGTGTCATCCTTTTTTATATTTGCTTCTTCATTTTATATATCTATATACATATATATACATATATATATATATATATATATATATATATATATATATATATATATATATATATATATATATATATTCATATTGGCCTGTCGGATTAAAAAAAGCAAATATTTGCTTCTTCATTTTATATATATAAATAAAATGAAGAAGCAAATATTTGAGCAGGACAATGTCTTACACTGTTGCACAAAAATAAAAAGTTGATGATTTTTATGCTTTGAAAGGAAATCCACAAATATTTCCAATTGCAGTAGTTGTAGCCACCAGTGCAGTTTGAAGAAACTCCATAAGATATGAAATTACATTACAATACACCAAAACAACCCCTGTTTCCAATTCCATATGAACCGATATTACATTAGAATATATCGAAATAATCCAAATTACCAGTTCCATATGATATAGTATTAGTTTAGAACATATTGAAATAATCCTAGTCACAATACACAAACACCTTTTTGTCCCCTCTAACATCTTCTTTTCCTCCTATTGGCATGCATCTCATGTTTGTGATGGAATACTGCAGCAACACCCTTGCATTGCAATTCATCTGTCGTTCCACCTTTGAAATTGGATTTTATTCATCCAAATAGTTCCACACCTTTTATGTTGAAGCACATCAGCAACTTCCCTATTTGTTCATATATGACATATAATTGTCTTATAAGAGTATCTTGTATATTATACAGTATTGTATGCTAAATTTATTCAAGTGCGGTTAGATGGATGATTCTACCTGTGAAATATGCAAATCTGGGTTTATTTCCAGTGTCCTTATCTCAATAAGGCCTCAGGAATGATATCTCATAATCTTTACATGCTCACCATTTTAAGCAGTTCAGGTTGTGATCAAACGCTTGCTTTGCCTCTGAGTAAAGCAGAAATTTGTACTTTGATCATTTTGCTGTGCCCGTTTGTTTCTTGCACTATTGATATTTTTACACCATATCACAAAGAGAGAAATATTTATGAGAAATAAACCATTGTTTAATGTATTCAATATAGATGATGCTCAATCTACAGAGGCTTCAGTCAGCACGCCGCCTGCCTGGGATCTCCCTACAGTTCCCGAGTCTCTCTTGTCTACAGTTGGTGACCATGACATTACCCTTCCTGCAAATGTCACCAGCCCTTTCTCCACCCATCAATGGAACACCACTGTGGCTGTGCGCACCAGAACGTCCTCTCAGCGCACAACGACAATAGAAAATACACCCAACACTGTGTCGCGCACCACCAATGCAAATACGCAACTCATGTCAACTGTGGCTTCACAGACTACTACCCTGGTTAACATGACTGAGGAGATGGTTCAGGTGGAAACCCTGAGAGCAACAAAGTCCTCTGTGACCATTTCTACTGTGAGCACTGTAGCTGTTACAACACCAGCGGTGAGGGCTGTAGTCACTGTAAATGTGTCCGCAAAAAATGTCACAGATGCTACAACCATGCAGCCATCAACAAGCCTCAAACTGACCACAGTAGCCACGACACAGCCTGCAACCACCGCTGTTACAACACCCACAAGTACCACATCAGTCGCTCCATCCACCACAGTGATCACTACGACAACACCTGCAACTACTACTCCAGACACCACCACAGCCATCCCTACGACCACAATATCAACAACTACAACAACAAAAGTACCTGCTACTGTGTTTATGTCCCCCCAAACGGTACCACTTACAACTACAGAACTACCAAGCAGCACCATAAATGAAGAAAGTCCTTTACCTTGCAACATAACGGAGAAGTACTGGGTCAAAACAGGTAAAGAACCTTTTTACAGTAGGGTTTGATGTAGTATAACGATTTACGCACATTTACAACCCCAGATGACCATGAAGTAAAAAATCGAAGCTGACACTGAAATGTGGTAATGATTTTTATTTTTTATTTTTATTTTAGATTTGAATCACTACCTGATAAAATATGTAAAATCCACAATACCTTATATGTTGCTACATTTTTTATTCCAAATGTCATGTTACTATATTAATAGACCCATGGCTAATCAACCTATATCTGCTACACAAATTGGTTTTAACCATTCTCCTGGAAAAAATATAATGAACCCAAGATAGAGAGGTGCAATGACCTTTATAGCAACTGAGATTTGAACATAAGAAAGGTCTGATATGTATTTACTTGCACTGGGATTAACTAAAACACGCAAACACACATTTTCTCAGAACATAAAAAAATAATTAGAAAAAACCTGTAGACAACTGCAATTTCGGGTTTGTTAGAAATGCTTTGCAGTTTATTATGGATGTTGTAAGTAGACGTCCTTAAGAGCACTTGATCTCACTGGTAGTTCTGAAACTTTTATGTCATAAAATACAATTGACATTTTTTTTTCCAATTATGTGTTAAAGCAACATACTCTGCATTTGTCATGTTTCTCCCTTCACAGTTTTGTCCATTGATTTTCGAAAGAACCAACTTGATCTAGCCCTAAAACAGAACCTAGTTAAAGGATTAAGTCATGCCCTGCAGAAAGCCCTCAATGACTCCACTGCTTATGCACAGGTCAGTCTACCCCTCTTGACCAAAATTCTGTCTTTATTTGCGATATTATTTTATTTGCTTTTATGAGTGAAAAGTAGTATTTAAAAAGTAAATAAATACAATTTTTTCATTCATTCATTTATTTTCTGTACCGCTTTTCCTCACAAGTGCCATGGGGGGTGCTCGAGTCTATCCCAGCCAACTATGGGCATCAGGCCGGGAACACCCTTAATTGATGGCCAGCTAATTGCAGGGCAAAAGGAGGCAGTCAACCATTCACGCACACACCTACCTAACCCACACAATCCACAGAGAACATGCAAACTCCCGTCACCGGATGTTTCGTCAAAAGACGTTTTGTCCCCGGACCTTTTGTCCCCGGACGTTTGGTCGACCGGACGTTTGGTCAACCGGACGTTTGGTCAACCGGACGTTTGGTAGAACGGACGTTTGGTAGAACAGACGTTTGGTAGAACGGACGTTTAGTCGCCGGGTTCGCTCGCTGTCAAATTATGACAGAGTTTACTGTTGATATTTTGATATTAGATATTTAGATATTAAACTCACTCCCTCTCATGATTATAATTTTGAGAGCTGGTTTCAACAGTAACAACCCGGCGACCAAACGTCCGTTCTACCAAACGTCCGTTCTACCAAACGTCCGTTCTACCAAACGTCCGTTCTACAAAACGTTCGTTCTACCAAACGTCCGGTCAACCAAACGTCCGGTCGACCAAACGTCCGGTCGACCAAACGTCCGGTCGACCAAACGTCCGGGGACCAAACGTCTTTCGACGAAACGTCCGAGTACCGCAAACTCCACACAGGAAAGTCCGAACCTGGGATTGAACCCTTTATCTCAGAACTGTGAGGCTGATGCCTACCATGCATGTTTTTGGGAAGCTAGAGTAAACCGGACTACATGGAGAAAAAAAACACAAGCCCGGGGAGAACATGCAAACTTAACACAGTAAGGACTGACCTGGGATGGAACCCTCGACTACAGAACTGTGAGGCTTACACACTAACCACTAGGTCACCGGGATGCCTAATTATTCATACATATTTAAAAACAACAAAAGCAACAACTTGGGCCCTGAGTCATTGATTACAACCAGAAGTTGTTTTGATATCCACGTGGCATTTACTTGATTACTTATGAGAATTGTGTGCCTCTCTGATACATGACGCACACAACTTTGCTGCTCCCTCCTGCCCCTCTTCCGCAAATTAGTTGTCATACAGTGCCGAGTGCAAGCTGACACACTAAACCGCTGCGGCCTGCAGGTCTCATCTGACATATAGCACATCAGCAGACAGACGGGAAATGAGTGTTTGCAAAATCCAGGAAATGTTGAGTTAAAAAACAAACAAAAAAACTAATACTTACTGTAACCCAATTGATAAATGGATTTAGGCTCTGAAACAGTTTGCCTCTTAAGTTTGAGCTTGATTTATTTAATAAAGGGACAATACATACGTATTAATGAACATATACATAAATATGCTTAAATATGTTTAATTACAGCCGGAGGCTAATTTCCATCTTTAGTCCCTTGTGCAGGTTGGCGTTAAAAATACAAGATAAAATCAATAAGGCAACATTAGGGAGGGAGGGAGAGAGAGAGAAAAAACAAGACAAAAGACTAGAAACATCCAAAAGCATTCACATATATCACATTTTATGATACTAAGTTGGATAACTTCAAAGCCTTGATCAGTGTTTTGTTATATTTAATCAAGGATAGAAGGGAAATCAAGCAAATCA
The DNA here is from genome assembly GCF_051989625.1 of Stigmatopora argus. NCBI lineage: Eukaryota > Metazoa > Chordata > Actinopteri > Syngnathiformes > Syngnathidae > Stigmatopora > Stigmatopora argus. The sequence goes on along the minus strand of NC_135389.1, from coordinate 6,185,757 downwards.
CACTGTCCATGCAGGGGTATTGGCAGCTCATAACACATGCTTTTGCACAACAAAATCTGCTTAAATTGAAGGAAGGTGTCTGCATTCAGTGGGTAATTAGATTGTGTGATTGAAATGTGGTCACTTTAAATAACTCCTAGCTATGAGTGTGAGCGTGAATGGTTGTCTGCCTCCTTGTTCCCTGTGAGTGGCTGGCCACCAATTTAGGGTATCACCCAAATGATACCACAGTTGTTGGTAATGAAATGTGATAAGATTTTTTTTTTCTTCAAATGTATGAATATGGTATGCGTGCTGTGCTGTAATAGCAAAATGTGCTTACATTCTGATCATTTTTCATGCAAATGTTACAAATTTAGCCTGTTCTTTTACAGGTGGAACGTAATGACTCCAACCCAGACAATGTAACGCTTGTTTATTATGTGGCTGGTATCAAAACTGTCTATATTTCTTCAAGTGTGGTTGAGGCACTTACTGTTTATGGCTTCGACAAGTTGTTATCTGACATCAGGCTGCACATTCCACTGGTTAAGGCCGTTCTGGTTCCTGTGGCAACGTGGATTCCTCATCCAAGCATTCACCTCCAGCTCAAAACAGGTGATTTGCATACACATACCATATTAGAATTGAAAAATATTCTGCATACACTATAGATGCCAAAATTTGTCTTCATGAGTAAATCTCATGAATCATGGACGGGCAGTCATTCAAGCCAGTTGTGAGTAGTCTGTAGCAAAAATGCAACAATTATATATACCTATGGAAAATAAATGTTTTGGAAAATGAGTTAAATAACTTGTGGGAAGGATAGAATATGCCCAAAGGGATACAGTGTAGAAGAGAAGAGCTATGGCTAGGATTTATTCATTACATCTGTTCTACTATCTCTTTGATACCTTAAATCCAATACAAACCCTCCTAATTCAAAGCAAAGTAAAATTGGTCCATTTAGGCAGCTTTTCAAGAAACACAATTCTTCATGCCAAATGGGGCCTTGGATGTCACGTCTAATTGGATGGGGATTAAAAAAGAGAATCTACATGATTAACAAATAGGGTGGAAAACAGATAAAAAAACAGACATTTAAGTGGCACATGAATGTTCTCCGACAGTCATTTTTGGAAAAGAATACATGAAGCCGTCTTGTAATTTTCCTAAGAATCTAAATGAATTTCTAGAGATGGACTGACCAGATCCTTCCTTCGATTGTGGTCAGCAGTGGGAACATTCAGCTACAATACTGACAAGGTCCCCATTTGGAGCCTTATTAAACATAGTTGTCTTTTTTATTGTTTTATTTTTTTATTACTAATTTAAATTTGGACACACCTGTGTCTGTGACCAATCAATCTCATTTTTTTCATGTTGATGTTAAAAAAACAACAACAACAAGAACAAAGAATTAGTTGGTGACATATTTAAAAAACATTTTTTACACTGCCTGAGAGGTGTTTGTTTTCAGTGGAACTGCTCAGATAGTACCTGTATGCTCTCAAATGTCAAGTCAATAGCCAGAAGAACATGCTCTTTACTTATTGAAGACAAAACAGAAGGTGGCCAACCAACAATAAATTGGTGATGATGTCAACTGTGAAGGCCTCTAGGGTAAGGGTGGCGAACAGGTTAGACACAAAGAGCCAACAATTTTAAACTGTGAGAGTCAAAGAGCCACACCTGACGTCAGTAGCGGCATTAAAAAAAAATAATGGGCCCTGATAAATTTGTGTGTTTTAAGAGAGAATAAAAATAAGATAAACATGAAACAAGGCAAAGAGCCACAGTATATACAAAATATGATAGGAAGCAAAGAGCCGCATTCATTTTGGCCGGGAGCCACGTGTTCACCACCATACTCTAGGGAAGACCTCAGCAATCCGTTCCTCGAACGCCGCAGTGGGTGCAGGTTTTTGTTCCAACCGATCCAGCACAGACAATTTACTAATTAGATTTCTGCTGAAACAAGAAGCACCTGACTGCAATTCACTGATTGCACTTCTTAGTTACCAGATTGGTGGAAAGGTTTCCTCTTATGGGTTGGAACGAAAACCTGCACCCCCTGTGGCCCTTTGTGGAATTGATTGCCCAGGTCTGCTCAAGGGAATATACTCAGAATTTGGTATTGTCAGTGGTTTCCAGGCTTTAGGCCACATGGGTCAAACTGATTCCAGAAAGGGCCAAAAGGGTGCAGGTTTTCCTCCCTACTGAACCAGCACAGACACTTAGGCCAACGAGGAGGTCTGCTGGAGGAAGCGGCACCTGACTGCAATCAGCTGATTACAGTTGTAAGAGAACAGATTGGTGAAAAGGTGTTGTCTTGGTGGGTTAGAATGAAAACCTGCACCTACCTGGCCCTTTTCGGAATGAGTTCGACACCTATGCTTTAGGCCAGGGATGGCCAATTCCGGTCCTCGAGAGCCCCTATCCAGTCTGCTTTCCATGTCTCCCTCCACCAACACACCTGCATAAAATAGACGGGATCGGTATGAAGCTTCTGGACAGCTTGTGGATGAGTTGATCATTTGATTCAGGTGTGGTAGAGGAGGTAGATATGGAAAACAGACTGGATAGGAGCTCTCGAGGACCGGACTTGGCCACCCCTGCTTTAGGCAGTCAATAGATATATAGCATGTTCAGGAACCAGCAATTGGAAAACACACCTTGAATGTTACTTTCACCATGCTGTAACCTTTTCTTATCTCATTCCTCTAGTTTTGAGATTTGTTAGCCCGACAGACAACATCTACTCCTGCAGTTTTGTCCAGATGCTAGAGCAGAGATTGGAAAGCGCTTTTGAAGAGGCTCAGGACAAAGTGTTGGAGACCTACAGCAAGCTCACTGTGGAGGTATGCAGTATATTGGTTTATTCTTTCATGCTACAAAAATGCCATATCCAAATCAAATGTGAGTTGACAAATCATTTTGGACTTTGGTTGACGTGAGCTCATTTCCCCTTTTCAGTTCTTTCATTTGATTCAACCAGTCAAGCTATTTGCCCTTTCATGTTCTCTGATTTTTTTTCTTGTTTCTTCCGTATCACTTTCCCTCTGGTTGACATTGATATACTACTTATGCAGGCCAGCAGTGGCACATATAGAGGAGGCATTTATTATTCATCTTCTGAATTATTTACACCACAGTGAAATCTGACGGAAGTTTTTAGTACTACCCACTTAAGTGTCGTGATTCACTTCAGTTATTTTGCTATCACTGTACAGATCCCTCTATAGGAATAGAATAATGTAGAAAATACATTACTCTGTGTGGCGTTGGTTTATGCATTCTTTATGGCAACATATTCAAAAGAAAACAATCTTTTACTGTACAAAATGTCGAGATGAATTCTAAATTGCCTCAAAGTGCAGTGCAAATATGAATACAAGCAAGATTCCAGGAATGCACATTGATGGTATGCAATCGTTTTGTTATCAGGCATTTAAAATGACCCTATTGTGTTTGCTGGTAATCTTCAGATCCAAAGCGTAGCCCAGGAACCAAACTCACCGTCCATTTCGCTGGTGTACGTGGTCAAGAATCAGGACACTGAACTGAACGGAACCATCTCAAGTGGGCTCCTCAACCAGCTCACTGCCGAGTTAGTGGGCTACTTCCTGTTCTACCCACCTCTGATCATTGCTGAGCGTACGTAAAAACACAGTGCTTTTCTGTACTGCATTTTATTTTTCAAATGTTTTCCTTTTTATAGAGTAAGGACAATCTGTGGTGTCACATTCCCAAATTCACGCAGAAATAGTCAGTCTTCTGAATTTTTACTCGCAAGGAGATCGACCGTTGCGACAGCATCCCAACTCCGTTCTGACCTTGCCAATCTTTTCTGCTGATTTATTAAATTCAAGGGCCCTGATTTCAATGTAGGTCTCAACTCTAAGGAGAGGGGTGAAAACACAAATGAGACGTTCGACCATGCATGTGCTGTGTATTCAAAACAGGCGAAAGTCAGGAAGCCTTGTGGAATATCTGTGGTGGATGTAGGTGTAGTTCCCACATCAGATTTCCATCACTGCAAGGTGTTCTGTCTCCTCTTGGTTTAGTCCACTCCCAGCAGTCCAAGGTGTTTTTGTTTAGTCTTACCAAGGTTTTCAGGAGCAAAGCTTTTACTTCGTTGCAAGTATGATACTAATAATGATGAGCAAAGCAAGTTTAATAGTTAAGCAAATTGTATTCTTCGTTGCAAGCAAATGTATAATAATATGAAATAAAATCCTGGCGTGGTTACATTAAGTACATTTGCAGTTTCCAAATGTACTTAAATGATTTGTGACCAGGAAGTTTCTTCTCGATAATATCCGGTGATTTGAGTGTTTTGAAAAATCTGCGCATTATTTCTCTTGGTTTGTGCATGTTGAGTGAATACGTGGGTGATTATATAGCATGTCGACTTTAAGTTTAGCTACTTAGTTAAACATTATCAAACTCAATTGCCTTTTAAATGTTATTTCATTTATTTTCATCTGGCATATTTACAAGGAGCGAAAACACCTCAAGCTATAAATACGATTTGTGAAACATAATGAAAGGTCAGTGTAAAAAAATATCATAATTTTGAGCTATCCTGTGCAGGCTGCAGCCACACTAATGAAAACCCCTGCTTGAGGACATACAATTGCTCATTAATTGGTTAACACTGAGCACTAATGCTAAATAATTAGTTGGGGGGGGGGTGAAAGTAAGTGCTCAATCACTTGATTGAAGAATCAGGTGAAACTGATCAAAATGCAAACATCAATAAATACTTATTGCCATTTTGTATTAGTATATACACATTTTTGCTGAAAAGAATGGGTTTTATTGAAATATAGTTGCAAAATTGTCAAAAATGTTAAAATGGCTTTCTATTTTTTAATTCCTTTAGATGTAAATCTGAATTATAGCAGACTGGAATATTGCCAAATATTCTAATGTGTTCGAACAATTTTGATTGTATCGTATCATTATAAAGTTTTGAATTTACACCCCTATTAACAATGGCTGCTGTTGATTGTGAACCTCAGATGTATTCGAACTGGGAGGGTTGACAGCAATCAATCGGACCTCCTCAGGATCTCGGATTGGCTGTGTTAGGTCATGCTAGCCACAATGCTGCTCACAAGAAGAACAAAATTATTTTTACAGCATGTGTAGTAAGTCACAGAGGATCTCAAAGACTTTAGGCAACTACATTTCTCATGTTTTATTAAGCACTCAACTCGGAGGATAAAAAACAATGCAATGTTGAAACCCCGATGGGAGAAAATGCTAGACCCAGTTTGAATCTTGAAAGAAAAAACAGAAGAGAGGAATGAAAGAATGCCAGTTTAGAGATATTAAACGACAGCACACATATTCCTTGATTTGAAATTGTGGACACAAATGGTCTGTGAAATGAGCCAACCTTTTTTTAATAACAGAGATGATGCAACTTTATCTAGTTTTGTAGTACTGAAGTGGACTCATGTATGCCTGCTGCAATTATGCAAATCCTGTAGTTATTATGTAAGAGTTGTTGTTTCAGTCATTCTTTTGCTCAATGTGCTGTTGGGGTCAGACAGCCTTTTGCTCCATATGTAGCATGCCTTCTACACCACTGCCTGCTGGGGGGCACTGTAATGATTCATGACCTAGTTTATGTTTGACCGGCCGCTTCATTAATTTAATTACTTCAAAATATTTCGTAAATTCGCAGAAAAACAAGAACTTTAGGGTTTTTATTGGTATATTTTAGTTTAGTTGTATAATCATGAAGAGGCTTTACTACTTTTGTGAGGCCCAGTTGACTTTCCATTGTTCATTTTTGGTAGATTTTTATATATATATATATATATATATATATATATATATATATATATATATATATATATATATATATATATATATATATATATATATATATATATATATATATATATATATATGGTTTCTTAACAGTTTCAAAACTGTGGAACACGTGAAGAGGAAAACAATCTGTTGGCGTAGGAGAAGGTTGAATGAGTCAAAGTATATACTGTTTGTACTAAGATTTTGCAGATTTTAATTTGGGTATGAACTTTTTAACTTTTTATTGGGAATTTATTTTGTACAAAAAAAATCAAAATAAAGTGAGATACTAAATTTTCTATTTAAGTAAGAAATCGATCGACAATAATTATTTTCACTAGAATTGTAGACATCACGGCATATGTCAAGGGGAAAATTGAAAGATTAAAAAGAATTACTATGCTTTTAAACTGTCTGAATTCTAATTACAATCTAATTACTGTTGATATTATTACTGTTTCAACTAAAACCTTTTTAACAATGTGCTTTCCTTTCACTTCAGCCCTTGAATACCACAATCTCAACACATCCATTGCAACCAGAAGCTATTGGGTTACGACAGGTAAGGCACGTTGTGCGCTAAGTGTGGCTATAACTTCCACTTTACGTTCCTTCTCCTTCTATTGTTGCATTGGTTTTGTTTTATGAAAAAACAGGATTAGGGTGTATATATTTCATCTCATCTCATTTTCTGAACCGCTTTATCCTCATTAGGGTTGTGGGGGGTGCTGGAGCCTATCTCAGCTGACTTCCGGCCGGAGGCGGGGGGCACCCTGAATTGGTGGCCAGCCAATCGCAGGGCACAAGGAGACGGACAACCATGCACTCTCACACCCATACCAAGGGGCAATTTAGAGTGTCCAATCAGCCTACCCAGCCTACCAATCATGTTTTTGGAACGTGGGAGGAAACCGGAGTACCCGGAGGAAACCCACGCATGCAAACTTCACACAGACGGACATGTCCTGGATTTGAACCCAGGACCCCAGAGCTGTGAGGCCAACGCGCTAACCACTCGCGCTACCAGGCCACAATTGACAATATATTTAAATTATTTTGATCTAGTTAACTTGCGTGAAGACATACAGCGGTAAAAATAGAAACTAATGAAAATTTACTCAGCATAACCAAATGGGACAGAGTAAAAAAGATCATTTGTCCTAACAACCCCTGGCCAACTCACCCAAGGGCTGGCTTGCGTGCTAGCTCACACTTCACAGTGTGCATAGTGTCTTTAGGTACACTGTTTGTGTGAAAAACCTATTGATGTTTAATTCAAGGGTTGGGCAGAGGAAGTGATCGCTTCACATCACATCAGGGCCTCATGTGAGTGATGCTGACGTTTGTACACAGCTCTAACCCTCGTATTCGGTAGAAGATGCCTGCGGGAGCAAGAGTGAGACATTTTCACATATTTTGAGTTCATTCACTGATGTTTGCTTTTTGTGTGTGTTCGCGCATGTTAAATAGATAAAAATAAATTAAATATATTGTCAATTGCGGACCGGTGGAGTGAGTGGTTAGCGCGTCAGCCTCACAGCTCTGGGGTCCTGGGTTGAAGTCCAGGTCGGTCCACCTGTGTGGGTTCCCTTTGGGTACTCCAGTGTCCTCCCACATTCCAAAAACATGCATGGTAGGCTGATTGGATACTCTAAATTGCCCCTAAGTATGGGTGTGAGTATGCATGGTTGTTTGTCTCCTCGTGTCCTGCGATTGGCTGGCCACCGGTTCAGGGTGTCCTCCGCCTCTGGCCCGGAGAAAGCTGGGATTGGCTCCAGCACCCCCCGCTAACCAAATGAGGATAAAGCAGTCCAGAAAATGAGATGAGATGAGATATTGTCAATTCAGCAATAAAAGAAGAATTCGGTGTCTATATGCACTTTTTTGTTCTCCTAAATAATTTCAATGTATCCTTTTGTCTCTGCCTATCACTTGGCTTGCCCATTCATCATCTTTTTTTTGCTTCTTCACTAGCCTTCATCACCTAACCCTCTGTATCCTTATGCTTCTCTACCCAGTGATTCAAGATGTGGAGAGAGCTTCTTTGGAGGCCAACTACCAGAGCTTTGCCAGCTTGATGGAGCAGAGGCTGGCTGAGCTCTTCCATGTTGCCGGTCGGCAGGGATCACAAGCTTTGCGGTCCAAACGGGCAACAACAGTTGGATGCTACACTGTACAGGTAGGTGTGGAGATTTTATACTATTTCGATTTTAAAGGAAAATAGACAGTATTAAACATGCAAATTAGAAAACAAAACATGAAAAGAGAACAGGGCGGCCCGGCGGATTGAGTGGTTAGCACACCTGATAGCTCTGGGGTCCTGGGTTCAAATCCAGGTCGGTCCACCTGAGTGGAGTTTGCATGTTCTCTTCGTGGGTTTTCTCTGGGTACTCCGGTTTCCTCCGACATTCCAAAGACATGCATGGATTCAGGGTCTCCCCCGCCACTGGCCCGAAGTCAGCTGGGATAGGCTCCAGCACCCCCCGCGACCCTAATGAGGATAAAGCGATTCAGAAAATGAGATGAGATATTTGCATGCATACACATATATTTACATTCACGACAGTGTAATGACAATATACTGTATTATGTAGTTTTTCAGAAAGTTTGGATTCCAAGAGTTAAATTGTGCTTTGTCTTTTGTTTAACGACCACATTGTTAAATACCCTGCCAAAATGGTCTTCCTCATTCACAGTGGGAGGAGGCATAAAGGTCCTCAAAGGTGTGAATTATTTATTTCGTGTGCTCCAAGTTGTGAAAATTAAGATGACAATGCTTTCCTTCTGGTATTATGCTTTACACACTCTCAAGCTTTTATGGGCAATCATAGATGACCGATTTTATAGTTTTAGTGTTAGGTTAAACTTTTGCAACTGAGCTAAAAAAAACACATCATAATCTGTGATCTTTTCTTTAATTAGACTGTCCAAAATCACATTCAGGATGATTTTTCTTATGCCACATTTACGCCTCAGTGTATGATATTTAATTCAAAGTTTTTGTTGATCTGAGTATATTTGTGTAGGCATGCGTATTGCATGAATTTATGCTGTGTGAAGGGAAATCTTTTGTACCAACGATGTGCACTGCGACACGTGTGACAGGTGCCGTCACCTATTGCATTGTTTACAGAAGTAAATACGGCAAATTTGACAATCTTATGCTACCGCAACCATAATCTTTTTTCAGACTAATAGCTTCAGTTGCAGTATCAAGAAGCAATAGCTATTTTTGCATTTTTATCTGCCATTGCTAATTCACTTCTCTTGTTTGTTTCGCCAAACAGTGGTGTTGTATTTCACTTTATAGTGCAGAGCCATTGACTACATATCCAATTTACATTGAACATACATGTTAGAGAGCCTGGTCAGATGTGAAAACATTGGAATTGGGCTGGTTATACTGTATTGAAGTATAAGATACAAACATCCCACATATGTGCAAAAAAATCTAAATGTATTTTATACCACCTTCTACCCAAAGTCCGCTGTCCTAGCCTCCAGCACCTTGCAAAACCTGAATAGGATAAGTGGTGTTGAAAATGGATGGAGGGATGAATCAGTTCAGTTCATTTTATTAAATATCTTTTAGGGTGATTTTTTTTTCTTTATTTTCAGCAACTGTTGACAAACACACCATAGAACAAGAATGGAAAAGTATTTTTCTGTCATTACATATTGAGTTGCAATGTTATTGAAAGTTCTCTGCAAAGTGCACTGTAGGACACCACAATATAAAAATTCCACAAATGGACAAAATTAGGTTTAAAAAAAAACATCTGAAAAGAATAAAAATATAAAATGATGAATATGTACAGAAATATGTTTATGTAGAATGCTTCAAGTGGACAGTGACAATTTGCACATACGTAACATACAAATAGTTGGAGTACATACAATGTTCCCTCTAATTTTTCGTTGGTCTGAGCAGAAAGTCAACCTCCCTGAGCGCACTGAGTACCAGTGTGAGCGACATCATCGGTACTCGGATGATTCGCCTAAAGACGTTTCGCCGACGGACGTTTGACAGACGGGCAGGTCGCCGAATGAACGTTCGGCGGAACGTCCATTCGGCGACCTGTCCGTTTTTCATGTAAAACATGCTGTAAAACACGAAAAACATAAGTGGACAGAGCTACTGCCACTTGCTGCCGCTTAAACGGCGCCATTATGGGGAAAAGGGTAAAAAAAAAAAAAAAAAAAAAAAAAAAAAAAAAAAAAAAAAAAAAAAAAAAAAATCCGATTTTTTTTTTTTTTTTTTTACTGCGCGCCATATGATTGCTGCTGCGCAGCGAGGACGAGAGTAGTGCGCAATTGCGCACGCGCGCAGCTTAGAGGGAACACTGAATACATACATTAATGACAGGCTGCAATTTTTTATGGTTGTCCCCTTGGTTGTAGTAGTGTGTTGAGTCTCTTAAAGATTATTACAGGTTACAATGGCCCATCGGAAAGAAAATGTGCCCATGTTCATGTAATATAAGATTATTATTATTTTGAGTCTGTCTGTTGTTATTTCCGCACTTGGTGAGAGCTTTAAATCTCATTATACTTGTATAATGCATATAAAAGCATTCATTTCAATTCAATTCAATTCAATGAGGAAGTGTCTCAAAACATTTGACCAAGGGTCTACATGCAAAAGTACATCCATACAAAACAACAACGGCAAAAGATGAATATTTAAAATAAATATATGTATTTTGTCGATGTGACTTCAATTCACGATACATACCAAAAGATCAAACATTTGATAAATAAATAAAATCCTTCTTTCTC